>NC_056739.1:1962383283-1962683283 GCF_019279795.1 Protopterus annectens
TAAGTCCCTCTGTACTGGTGAAGTGTGCCAGGTAATTCAGTGATCACACTGCGAAGGTCGTTGAAACGTACCCCCACTTCCCAAATCTGTCCAAAGCCCTAGACTCCCTGTTAGGGGGATAGACAGAGGAGCTCTGTTCAGCCAGCTCCCGTTTAGAGGCTGCTGTAACAACCATGGCATCTACTAGGGAACCTTTAGTCCAGTTCTATCGACTGGACGGGGAACTAAAGGTCTTATCAGCTCTCTTTGGAATGGGCTTCACAGTGTCCGGCTCCTTTTTGCCCTGTGGTAGACAAGGTCGATAAGGTCATCTGCAGGGGGAGATACCCAAGATGTAGATGGTCCAAGACCCAAAGGCCTCCAAAAATACCGCCTCCTCTGAGGAAGGGCTTTGGGTAGACCAACCATCTCTTTGATGCAGGACTTCAAGGATGTTTCCAAAGTAGACATAATCCAGGTGGAAATCTTGGGGACCCCTTCCCCTTCAAAGTCAGTGTCTTGTGTCAGTGATTCCTGAGGGGAATCCGGGTGCCTCCTTTTGTACAGTCTCTTCCAAGGAACCTCCTCGGTGGGATGTTCCGGGGAGGTATCAGAAGAAATGGGGAGCTGCGCAGTGGGAGCTGTTTGGTGGCTCTTAGGGTCTGGCTGTCCCTGAAGTGGAGAATGAGCAGTCTCAAGCACAGAAATCAGAACAGGAGTAGGATTTGAAGGAGGTAGAGTCAAAGTAATTCTCGTCTAGGAGAATGCCCTCTCCACCACTTCAAATGCAGAAGGACCCAGAGAGGCCAAAAACAATGTCTTCTGAACCAAGGCTCTAGGAGCAGACAACTCCAAACCCTCACAGATCCCTTGCCCCGAAGGGGAAGTCAGAGCACAGCTGTCATGCATCAAGGCTCAGAGGGAAGGCGATAGCTCTGAAAACTTTGGAGTCAAGGCCATTCTCTTTGATCCAATGCTAACACTTTGGCTCAGAGACGTTGTCAGAGCCGAGAAAGAAGGGCCATCGGGTCTGAAGTGTCAACTCTGGAAACCTCCAGACCTGAGGGCTCCAAAATGGGAAGTTGGATCGGAGGAGAACTCAAAGGCACAAAGGTAGGATGGCTCACAGATCCAATTGGGGACAGTGCAGGCAAACCTCCCATCTGTATCTGCATCCTGATGAATCTCCTCATCATCCTGTCCATCTTTGCTCATAAAAGCTCCAGGAAGATTTGACAGAGGATGACACAGACAGAGGTCTCGAGGACTTCTTCGGGGTTTCATGAAGAAAGGGAGACCTCATAGTAGGAGATAGTACCTCTCCAGGGAAGGGCTAGGAGCTCGGCAGTGAGGAGGTGACAGTTTGTGTCAGATACAAAGGCCTCAGATCCAGCAGTTTCAAAGTCTTAGCTGGTGGCTCAAACGTAACCCTTTTTTGTGGAGAGCAGGCAGGGGAGTGCTTTCTGTGCTCTCTGGGCTCCTTAGGTTTTCTTGTAGGGGTTTGCACCCCTGATTCTCAAGAAGGACCAGCAACAGAAGCAGGCTGAGGAAGAAGACTCTTAAGAATCAACTTGTTTTGGTGTTCCATAGAGCATGAGTATTGAATTTCAAAGAAATCTCACAAGAGATATCCAAACAACTGGGCCCTAGACGGTAAACACACTCCCTTGTGGGCATCAGGACTGAGGAATCTTGTGCCCACAGGAAGTACATTTTTTGAACACAACAGGGTTGTCAGGTTTATCAGCCATAACCCAGTAAGGAAGGGTGATAGGCTACAAATAAGAGCTAGAAATTAAAGTTTGATTTAAATCATACAAGACCCACAAGGAGCTATGAGAGAAAAAAAATCGCAGCTTTCTAAGAGCGGAGCGAACGAGATCTGAGGTAAATTGGAAGACAGGGGCATTGTAGGTAATGGAAGAGCTCGAGAGTCAGATTCTAAAGCTAACAGCTTGAGAGTCAGATCCTAAGCTATAAAAAAAAGTGGCTGAGTTACATCCTAGGTTTGGATCCGAACCCACAGGTGAGGAACAAATGAAAATGACATCAGATCAAAGGTAATGCATCTATGCTTGGCTCTGCAAAGCTTGCTTGCATTTTGCAGTTTACATGGTTAAGAAAGTTCCTTTTTTAATATTTACATACAAAACTTTCAATATAAACATTGCCTGAGCCCACAAGTTAAATATACCCAGAATCCTAAAAAAAACAAAAAAAAAAAAACAAACAGAAAACTTTTCATTTCTAACTCCTCTCTCTCTCTCTCTCTCTCTCTATATATATATATATATATATATATATATATGTATGTACATATATACACTCTTCTTCAATACTCACACTTCTTTGTAGTAAACGGTGAAGCTGATGAGGTCCCTGTAATCTTTGGGGCGATACTGCTCCCAGGTCAGTTTTATCCGGTTCTTCATGGTGCTGTTGTATGTAAATTTCAAGATGTGGCTCTGACCTACAACAGCAAACACAACAGTCAACAACACATGTTAATGTAAAAGATGCTGTAAGCATAAGGAGTGCTAAGCAACTTGCAAGCCTAATTCTAGGGATGTACTTATGAATGCTAGCAATCTAATTAAAACTACCATTTAGTTTTACACAAAAAGTGAAATACATCATGACTGGTATGCATAACAACCAATCAATCCTAATTAAATCATTGTCTGCAGATACGCAGTTATCCAGGCACTTGAAACCAGTGTCACTGTATTAAGTGTCAAGATAATTCTGTTCTGAATTTTTCTTCTGTAACTGTAAAAAAAAAAAAAACACTTCAAATTAAAAAGAAAACATGCTATCACCCATGCATTAGTTCAGGATACAATTACTATACTACCAGAATTACTAATCTGAACTAGTAAAAACACTTAAGCTGAACTTAAAAGCGAGACAGCATACTACTAATTAGCACACAGTATCTTTTACTACCTTGCCACTCTGTAACAGGCTACATGGATCCAAATACATGGGAAATTAAGGTGTGAGATAAGCAACGTCAATACCAGATGTGGGAGTGAACTAATAGGACCTTCTGTGTTTTAATACTCATTTTAAAACACCTTTACCACTGGGTCTGTATACAATACTTGGCCTTACAAATTAACTGATAAAACAAATTAAAAGAAAATACAACACAACAAATGGCAGGATAAGAAAAAAAAATAGAGTAGATGTCTACTTTTCCAGAATAAAAAGAGATAAGTATGTATACCACTTGTCAAGAGAATATTAGTTCGGAGAAGTACATTTTTACTGGGTTGAATTTAAAACAAATATGAGCAGATGTCTGCTTTTTTACTATAAAAAGAGATGATTTCTGTGGGGGCTGAAATGATTACAAGTGAAATTCTGAGCCGTAGACCCCTTCGCTTTACCAGTGGATGCCATTTTCACCCACTTGAACAGTCTAGCCCAAAGCACAGGCCCAAAAAGGACTTCTTTCAAAACCCTTTTGTATTACAAAATGAACATCTTTTCCTATGCCCTGTGGAGCGGAGTACTTAGAAAAGGTGAGGACAAAATCAGAAAAAAAAAGACTCTTCCTTCTTGCGTTTTTTCAGTACCTCACTACTTAAAGTATTCACTGTATTTACTAAACAGTACCCCCTAAGGCAAAGGGGTGGGGGTTCCTCATGCTTGGTAACACACACTATGTAAAATGCTACCCCCTTCCGTCTCCCCTATATAGCATGCACTGCACATACAAAAAAAAAAAATGCTGCATGACATGCCTACTAATGGTGCGGCTACCAACCTGATAAAGCTAAATGAAGTTGCACAGGGAAATAACCAAATAGGAGCCCAAGGTCATACCTTTCACTATGATAACATTTATTTAGTTATGCAAACAAGTGTCCACACACTGTACTCCTAGCCATGCAAATAAGCACTGGGCATGGAAATCTTTATGTGGGACTTGCTTCCCAATAATTAACACAGATGCATCTCTTAACTACATCCAACTCAGGATCATTACCAGACATCAGAAAATTCTGTAAAAATGTCTACAAAAGGGGAAAAATAAATTATCCTGCAGGATACTTGTCTGTCCTCTGGAAGGTAGTCAAATGACAGACGGAGTGCTTATGGTTCATGCAAGTGCACTAATGCTGTGGCAACAAAATCTATAGGCTTCTTTTTGTAAAGCTAGCAACAAAAACAAAATTGCTGCAGATTCTAAAGACAACCACAATGCATTCTATAGCTATGTCAAGAATCTACATGGCAAGACCCAGATCTGCTCCGAGTTACAGCACAATGGCTTCACATATGCAGAACTAATGGATATTGCCAACATATTGGCCGACAGGTTCAGTGCGAACTTTGCCCCCCTTTCACCCCCTAAAGGGCCCATCACAACACCTGAGGAATGCCAAGTCCCTATTATCACAGCTACACAAGTAAAAAGCGCACTGTCCAAAGCCAAGAATACAGCTTCCATGGGACCTGACAACATCCCTGGCTGTGTTCTACATGAATTACAAAGTGAACTGGCACCACACCTGAGTACCCTGTTCAATCACAGCCTCATTTCAGGCTTTGTTCCTACCAAATGGTACACTGCTATGGTCATCCAACTCCACAAAGGGGGAGCGACTACAGACCCTGGGAACTACTGCCCCATTAGTCTGACGAGTTTGATATATAAGGGTTTGTGAAAGGTAGATCATGCCTGCTCAACCTGATAGACTTCTTCGAGTCTGTCACCAGAGCTGTGGATGAGGGCAAGGTAGTTCACACAGCCTACCTAGATCTTGCCAAGGCCTTCGACACCATCCCTCACTAAGGAATCAGACAGACTCACTAAACTAGGCATAAACTCCTATGTCATAAGATGGGTTGCCAACTTGCTCACTGACAGAACCCAGACTGTGAAGGTAGCAGACTTCAAATCTAACTATCAACCAGTTACAAGTGGTGTCCCACAGGGATCAGGTCCTTGGTCCTCTCCTGTTTGCCATTTACTCCTCTGAAGTTCAAGCCAACACAAAGGGACTCTGGCTGACCAAGTTCACAGATGATTGCAAACTGGGAGCCATTACTGATTCTCCAACTGATGTAGACATTCTACAACAAGGCCTCACTGACACCAATGACTGGTGCCAGAACCATGGTCTTAAGCTCAATGCCAAAAAGTGCAAAGTCATTCCCTTTGTGAAAAATTTGGTGCCCATGAACTACCACATAGGCGGTAGTCCACTAAACACCGAAGGTGTGATAAGGGACCTGGGGACACAGGTTGACAGCAACCTCTCCTTTGATAACCACATTGCCACTGTAGTCAGAAAGTCCTTCTATGTAGCACACCTCATTACAAAAGGTTTCTTATCCAGGAAGAAAGAGGTCATAATCCCTCTCTACTCATCCCTCATTGGATCCATTACAGAATACAATGCCCCATTTTGGTATGTACATCACTAGCCACCTACAACAACTGGAAAGGCCACAAAAATACCTCACTAAGAGGATCTTAGGCCTTAAGACACATGTCCTATATTGACAAACAAAAAAGTCCAGCTATACTCTGTCTCTTATCGCCTACTTAGAGGCGATCTCTGCTTGACCTACAAAGCCATGTCTGACCCAGAGCTGCTAGATATGCTACACCTAAAGAAATCCCAATCTCTCCATGCCACACGCTCCAGGGACCTAAACCTCATTACCACAATAAACAGAACATGCTGGAGGGACAGGTTCCTAACCCAGAGACTTCCCATACTCTGGAACAAACTTCCCAGTCACGTCAAGCCGAGCACTTCACTGGCCCTCTAAGACAAATCTTGAGTGGATAGGCAACAGGAAGTTCACCCCAGGGATCACTTCAGTGGCCTTGCTTGACAGGGGCACTGGGAACTAATTTTGGGCGGCATGATGCCAGAGGATCTTCTTGGGCTATGCTTATATAGGCTCCAGGGCCGTTAGCCTAGTACACACCTATGAACCCTATGATGGTGTTGGACAACATCCCTCTTATATTGACAATGTCCTTGCGTACGAGTGGGAGAGAGTCAGCCAAAGCCAATAAGGAAGGTACAGTTCTAAAATTCAGATCAAACTTCATGCCACCTGGTGGTAGGATGTCCCGCAGAACAGGACTGTAACAGTGAACAATGCAATGAACGGAAGTTCTTTCTGCGAGGCTCTGACAAAATGATCAGCTCACACCTGTAGAAACTATGGGCAAAAATGAAAGACAGAAAAGCAACATTCCACAATGAAAAAGAAGCCTATACATAGCAAAACAAAGAAAACTTCACTGGAAGACGCTCTTTAGAAGAAGAAAATCTGTGCCTGTTCTAGGATACACGTGGAAACAACCTACTCTTTGGTAAAGCTCTTTTCAAAGGAGGTGCTCTCAGCAGCTTTAAAATGCAATCACATGAAACCATATTTAAAACCCATCTGTCCCTGATAATGGGACTCCAACCAATGACAAACTCGGGAAACGTGCCTCACTGACCTCACGTAGACCTTTGAAGAACTGCTTCCCTTGGTGGTTTTGCAGGCACAGCAGGTAACACTACTTTGGAGCACTCCACAACCTAAAAAGAGTTTCTGTTTCTTCTTCCTTGTGTACAGGGTAGGTCTTGAAGAGGGGGTATAAGCAAGGAGGACATCACAGAGACACCGTCACAGTGGTCAAATCTTGTTTTCCCATTTGGATTTCTTCATCCAGGTCTACTACTGAAAAAGTGGGCATCCAGAAAAGTCTGTCTCACTTTGTCTTTAAAGGACAACCTGAGCCACACCTTTCAGCAAAGTGCATATTACAGCAAACTACATGAAAATTATCTGAACAAGCAATCATGCCAGAGACTCCTTAACCTCAGAATCACAAAGACCTCCCAGGTTTTTTACAACCTGATCCCAAAAGAAGGGATGGGAAAACTAAGGCAGATAATTCAAAGTCCAAACTGGGAGAGACAGAAACTCTCATGCCCCTTTTTCCAAGAGCTTTGGACTACCTACCTGGTAAGAATAATGATAGGTCCTGCGATCTCCATGACTTACACCAGACCAAAGAGAATATACAACTATCAGCCAAAAGATGCAATGGCAAGATGTCAATCAATTCTTCCACAGGTTTGTACAGTATATCTACACACTTAGGACCAGACCTAGACGAATCAGAATGTTTCAGGTCACATAAATGGACAGGGTCCATGTGAAAAGTAACCTAAGACACAGTTTTCATCTCCACATACTGACTCTACCCCTTTGTAGGCAGAAGGAAGAGGAGTTACAGGCTAATCCACAGAGGATCTCATAAGTCCAAATGTTTCTCCAAAGGAAGGGCTAAGTCAGGTGCAGATACCCTACAGAGAGGGCAGAAAGTCTCACTATTCTTCTCTGTTTCAGAAGCACAGACCTATGTACCTTCAGAATTCTAATGCTGGGACAGACAGAGACTGGAAAGCAATCTCGAACCTCTAGTTCTGATGGGGAGCCTGAGCTTATACAATGTGTGACATGATGAACAAATACCAAATGGGAATTGGGTGTCAAGTGACAAAGTTTTGGTGCCCAGAGTTGTATCTATAATGAGTCATGGTAGGTCTACCTTGGACATAGTTTGGATAGCAACTCATAACAATAAGCTCCCACATCCACAAAAGAGATACCATGAAAAGTCAGAGTATGCATACGTGATGCATTGGAAATCCCCCACAGGCCCATCTGCAACAAAAGACCTTCAGGCATCTCTAGTATTCTTACTAATGAGCCTTCCTTGACTTGAGGGCAGAGGTGAGAGAAGCAGACTCGCTAAGCCTAAGGTGGGCTACCTAACTTTTGGTGGGAGATTTGAGAGCTTATTTGAAGTGAGTAGAATGGGCACAGTCAATTTCTGGATGCTCCAGCTAACAAGAATTGACAATGATACCAGTGACCCCCCCCCCCCCCTCCAAAACTGCTGGCAGAAAAGCATTTCCTAATCCTCTCACTCTAAGATAAAGACAGATGGAAGCTCACATTTTCAGCAACTGTGGGTGATTTAATGGCAGGGTAGGGAGCTGCAGGCTGCTCTGTGAGCACCCTTTTTGAGTGGAGACATTGCCCTCTGGCTCTTCACCATTTTCTTATTAGACTCTAACCAAGATCACATGAAACACCTGCCAGCTACTTCTCCTTCTGGCCATTTTCCACAACCACCATCTTCACTGACAGGTGACACAGGCTTCCTGCTTCTAGAACCTCCAGCTAAGGTGAAGCTCTGGCAGTTCTCCACATCATCCACTTCCATATGCAGTACACACAGTGTTGGTGTAGTTTACGGTTTAGTTATCTCACAAGCACAGGAGCACTCGAATACGTGCAGTTTAGGCATTTAAAGCTGGAACTTTCCAATACAAAATATTTGATTGAGATCTGAAATATGTAAGAAGCAAAAAAAGAAACCAAGAGCAAAGGTGACTGGGTGTAGCTTCCTAGGCTGGCAAGTGATACGACCTGCACTGAATGGGTGTATACAGGCCCCAAACCTGCAGAAGCTATACAAATTTTTTCTGTAAAGCTAGGGAAATGGGATGAGGAAATTAACAGCTGCCCACCTTAGATACTGATTACTTTGAAATTTGCTACATTATTTCCCAGTGGAAAGAACATAAAACTTTCAGAAACAATGGCACTTGGTATCTGAATCTGACAGAATACTCGTATTTGTAAATAAACTTTTTTTGTGAGCTTTTTTCTCTCCCCACCTGCTGAATGTCAATCCCCCTATGAGTCTCACCACTTTGTTCCTTATCAGTGACACTAGTAAGTGGCAGTTAGTGCACATAATTGAGGCTGTAAGTGGTTAATGAGCTGCTTCCTGTGGTACAGGGTTTGATTCCTTCTTCCTTCACTTGCTTAGTGTGAGACCTTGAGTAAGTTATTTAACCAGACAGTGCTTTGGGGCACTGAAAATTGGGCTAGGCTCTACAATAGTGTCCTTGACTGCATGCCAAGTAGCTACCAACAAACTGACATATGGCTAGTGACAAGTGTGAAAGCCAAATGGAAGAAGCATGAATGCTGTTTGTGCTGTGACTGTCAGCCTTCTTGCAGTTCAGACCATACAGACTAGCAGCCCAAAAGACCCACAGGGGATGGTCATTATAAACAGTTTTCTTCTCCCTGTCAGCCCACACCGAGGCCTCTTGCCCTGGCCTGTCAAAGAGATCTCTTTAGGAAGCAACCATTAGCACACACAGAAAGGACATTGCAAAGGAGTCTTTACCCCTCCTCCAGATGGCTGACATGAGGACCAACATCACAGTGAGTGTACCATGCCTACCCCATGCATTTGCAAGCCACCAAACATGCACTAATGAAATCTATCATAAAAAACTTGGTAACAATAAGCTTGCATCCCCTGTCCTGGCTGTTTCAGTGTCATGCAAGTCTCCACTTACACAGTGGCAAACTGGCAGCACCTCTCTCTTCCCTCACCAGGTCTGGTGAGATGGCATAGATGGGCTCATTTCCACTAGTCTCCACCCACCTCTTCTAATGCAAGAGCCATGTTCAGCTGGGTCACCGTCAGGGTTTTATCCCTTCCCTTTACAACATACACCCTGTGCTACTTTAGGTAAACTTATTATGATGATTCAAGCTCTTCCTGTTATGGACACACACACACACACACACACACACACACACACACACACACACACACACACACACACACACACACACACACACACACACACCAAAAAACGTGTTAAAAAAATTAATATGGCTAAAAAGAGCATAAAAGATTAAACACTTAAAATACAATACTTTAGAAGACACCTTCCATCAAACTATAAAGAAAGCAATTCAGAAGCATTCTTTTCTGACTTATGACACAGGCTTCAGTAGATAGCAAACTAACAAAGTCATATAGAAAAAAGCATTGAGTCAATTAATTTCCTTACAAGAGGCTCTTTCACCATTGTTCCTGGGGTTGATATCTCCTTTCTGCTGTCGCCCCTTGGTCCCAGTTACTTCTTCCATGTGATAGATTTCTGACAGGCACAGTTTTGGGTTGAAATGGAAATAAAGTTTGCCTGATCGGATAGTAAGATTGTGGTGGTTCCAGTCCCAGAGCTGTTGCAGATTCTGGTTATCCAGTACATAGAAGGAATAGTTTCTAAAAGAAAGCAAAATGTTCATATTCTGTAAATGTTGTTTAACATTTTATGGAAATGGCTGAATGAAACTGTTCATTTACAAATTTCAAATATTTTCCTGAAAATGTTATACAAATTTGTTCAAATACCATTCTTCTCTAAGAATTTAATAGACCTAACCACTACATTTATTGCCTTGTATTTAACTACAGTGACTTGAAGTAACACACATTCACAATATTCTAAACCACAAGTGAAAAAAATATACACTTACACAAACACACACACACACACATATATATATATATATATATATACATATATATATATATATATATATATATATATGCACACACACATCTATACACATACATATATATATCTATACACATACATATATATATGTATATATATATATATATATATATATATATATACATACATATGCACACACATACCATTCTTTATTGTACTCCTTATGTTACTTGCTTTTTATGCCAGCCTGAACCTGAAAATGGTCCATCTGGATCAACATTTTATCCCAGTTAACAAATTAAAATAAATCTATACCATCAGCTGGTTGATCAGAAGTCCTTCCTTAATTGGTCTTTGGGTGGATATCATGTCGCCATTGTAATTTTTCAGCAAAATCTTGAGTTCAGGGTCATCCATGTGCCTGGCCAACACATCCATCCACAACATTTTTCCCATTTTTGCACATGTGGTCAGGGTGTCACTTCAACAGTGACAATCATCCAGGGCCAAGCTTCACAATGCCAGGTGGCTAGCCCTGCCATGGCTGTTATTCCATACCACACACCTATGGCGAATTTAGTGTGTCCAATCCACCTACTGCATGTCTTTAAAACATGGGAGGAAACTGAAGCACCCAAGCTCACAAGTACACAGGGAGGACATGCAAATTCTGCACAGAAGGCACCCAAGCTGAGAACTGATGCAGAGAACCTCTTGTTATGAGGTGATGATACCACTCGCTGTGCCACTGTGCCTGGCTAACACATACCATGATGTAATACCTTTGCCAAGTAAGTGAATTCATCGTCAATGTATACAGTTTGACTGCTGGCCAATATAAAGTATCCTCCTAAAATCAAGTAATGATAAAGTTAGATTTGACACTGAATAACTAAATTATACAAGAGTATGCATTTGCCTGACAGAGTAAACTTCCTAAAACAGCTGCTGGTGAAAGGAGTATACAACCACTAGAGATGGTAATCCTGAGACATCAAAAAAAGGACTTCTTATAGATCAAATGATACAATAAGAATTTACTTGCTGCATCTACTATTAAGAACTTACTACAGATCAACTAATTCAATAATACAAGAAGAATCTCTGTTAAACCCAATGTTTAGGGCTCCCATTGATAGGACAGAAATACAAGCAGCATCACCAGTGATGAAGGACCTGCAAGACTGCACAAACTCACAGCTGACGTAGCACACAGCTGGAGAAAAGACTTCCAAAAAGAAGCCCAATTCCTTGTGTACTAGTGAAGATGATAATGCTTGGTGAAAGTATGCAGAGAGGACCAAGTGGCTGCAGCACATATATCTGCAACTGAGTCACTCTTGAAGCAAGCACGGAAGACAATCTTCTGTTGGTATAGGCTACAACAGCAGCACCTGCCAGTGGAGATCAGTGGAATGATGACTAGTTCCAATCCACTTCTGTTTGGCAGCATAAAACTCTTCCCTCTCCAGTGTGAGAGAGATAAACAACTGTCAATTGTCACAAAACACATACATTTTCCTTAAGTAATACAGACCTGCATCTGCACATTCAGGATCAGAACGCACCCCCCCACCCACCCCTTCACCCCAATTTTTACCACCACCATGAAAAATTGGGGAAGGATGGAATAATTCAGGAAAAGCACCTGAAACCTCCTTTGGGAGGAAAAACTGTTTTACGGTGAGGGACAGACGAGCATTGTAAAAGGCCAAACAAAGGTCTTAAGTGCCAACGTGCAACACTCAGAGCTACTGGCCAAGAGGAAAGTACAGTTGTGTACACTTACCATAAATGTAGATGTTCGAGTGTCTTCACTGTTGCAGTCATGACTGTAGGGTTCTCACCTGCCGGCAGGCAGTCCTCGGTCGGCCAGAATCCCAAAGTCTGGGTCCGGCGTCGGCTGCTCAGCCATGCTCCCTGACGTCAGAGCGCCAGGAGTACAAAGCTGACAGCCGACGCCATGTTCTCCAGTTTTTCTTGCCCCCGATATTCCAAAATGAGTAAGATCCCATACCCTTTGCAAATACACCTCAGAAGAAGGGTGAAGAAGGGAACCACACAAAAGAAAAAATAAGAGGGGACAGGAGGGTGGGTAACCCAGACTGCAACAGTGAAGACACTCGAACATCTACATTTATGGTAAGTGTAAACAACTGTACTATGTTCATCGTGTTTCACTGTTGCAGTCATGACTGTAGGGTTGAATCCCAAAGCAGAATAAAAGGGAGGTGGTCATAAAGTAGAGGAGGCGGCTAAAAGGCCCTGCAAGACTGCAGAAGCAAAGCCTGCCCTAGACTTAGAGTAGAGAGGTAGATTGTAGTGCTTAGAAAAAGTATACACTGAACTCCAAGTTGCAGCTTCCAAAATGTCTTTGGTAGGAACTCCCCTGAGGAAAGCAGCTGAAGTGGCAGCAGCTCTGGAAGAGTGAGTCCTTATACTCCCTGGGATTTGCTTTCCATGGTGTGAATAACAAAATCTGATTCCATGAGCAATCCATTTTGAAATGGTCTGTTTTGAAATGGCTTTACCTTGGGAACTTGAAGCATAAGAAAAGTACAGTTTTGTACCTACCATAAATGTAGATGTTCGAGTGCTAATACAGCTGCAGTAATCACAGATGGGTTTTCTGCCGTCAGGCGGTCCCTCGGTCGGCCGAATTCCAAAGTCTTGGTCCGGCGTCGGTGGTCGTCGCTTACTCTTCTGACGTCAGTGAGGCCAGAGTATATAAGACACAGCCGACGCCATGTTCTTCAGTCTTTCTTGCCCCAGATGTCAGGTGCCCCCAGAAGGAAGGCAATACATAAATAATGCTTATATACATATACAAGCAATGCAAAATAATCCAAAATTAGTGGAAGCAAGCAAATAAAACATAGCAGGATAACCCAGTCAGGTAGTATGAAGAGGTTGTTAGGCCCCATGCCTTTACCAAGTGGGGAAGGAGGGAGGGAAACCTGTACTGCAGCTGTATTAGCACTCGAACATCTACATTTATGGTAGGTACAAAACTGTACTATGTTCATTGTGCATACAGCTGCAGTAATCACAGATGGGTAGAATCCCAAAGTTATGCATAGGGTGGTAGGTACTAGGAGGAACTGGGTTGAGCCAGAATGCCCTGCAAAACAGCAGTGGCAAAGCCTGCTCTTGTTCTGGAATATAAAGGCAGGTGGTAGTGTTTTGTGAAGGTATGTACAGAACTCCAAGTGGCTGCCTCCAAGATGTCTTTGGTAGGAACTCCTCTGAGGAAGGCTGTAGAGGTAGCTGTGGCCCTGGTGGAGTGTGATCTGATACCTGTAGGAACAGATTTCCCATGATAGGAATAACAAAACCGTATGCAGTGGCCAATCCACTTGGAAATAGTCTGTTTTGTAACTGGTTTCCCTTGAGCCCCTAGAGCATAGGACACAAAAAGTTGTTCTGATTTCCTGAAGGACTTTGTTCTGTCCAAATAATAACGTAGCTGCCTATGAATGTCTAAAGAGTGTAGCAGCCTTTCCCCTTTGTTTTGAGGATTGGGATAAAAGGTAGGTAGGTGTATGGCTTGATTTAAGGCTACCCCGGATACCACTTTTGGCATAAATGAAGGGTTGGTATGAAGGGAAACCCTATCCTGATGGAAAATGAGGAAGGGCTGCACCGCCATGAGGGCCTGTAGTTCAGAAACCCTACGAGCTGAAATGATGGCCAGAAGGAAGGCTGTTTTCCAGGACAAATATTGCAAATCTGTTGAGGCAGCTGGTTCAAAAGGAGGCAATGTTAATTTTTCTAGTATGTAATTTAGATCCCAGGCTGGTATTGGTTGCTTCCTTGGAGGTCTTATACTCTTAGCCCCTCTGAGGAACTGTCGTAAGAGTGGGTGAGAAAATAAAGGAGGATCCGTGTTGAATTCTGCAGAAATGGCTGAGGCATGGATTTTTATGGAAGAAAATGAAAGTCCACTGTTCAGCAGCTCAGCTAGATACTGTAATACCTGAGGCAAGTTCAGCTTTCTAGGGTCCTGGCCTCTTTTCTCATTCCAAAAGCAAAACCGCTTCCATTTTGTGGAGTAAGCTTTTCTAGTAGATGGCCTTCTGGCCTCCAAAATGACATCTTGCACCCCCTTGGAGAGTAGGGTCTGTTGTGGTGTTAAGGAATTTTCCATGCAGCGAGATTGAGTGTTTTCAGCTGACTGTGAAGAGTTTTGTAGCTGTGCTGAGTCAGCAGAAGAGGCATTAGAGGCAGGGACCAGGGAGGAGTATGTGTTAGGCTCCTCAGGAGTGGGTACCACTGTTGCCTTGGCCAATCTGGAGCAATCAGTATCATCTTCGGTTTGTCTGTTCTTGCTTTCAAAAGCACCTTGGGCAGAAGAGGCAGAGGTGGGAATGCGTAAACTGTCCATGCTGTCCAACTGAATGAAAGGGCGTCCACTCTCCAGGCCTTTGGATGAAAGGTCCTCGAACAAAACTTTTCCAATTGATGATTCCTGTGGGAGGCAAAAAGATCTATGTCTGGCCTCCCCCACGCTTGGATTATTTCTGTAAACACCTGAGGATGCAACTTCCATTCGTGTGGATCTGTCATATTTCTGCTTAGATTGTCTGCCAGTGTGTTTTCCAATCCTGGCAAGTACTGTGCTTGAAGTTCGATTTGTCTTTCCAGAGCCAAGTTCCAAAGAGTCATGGCTAGCCTGCACAAGGGGTATGAATGTGTTCCTCCTTGTTTGTTTATGTACCACATTACTGTGGTGTTGTCTGTTCTTATCAGTAATTGTCCTGGATGCAGGAAGTCCTTGAAAGCTGTAATTGCATTTATTACTGCTAGCATTTCTTTTTGATTGATGTGAAGGTGCTTTTCCTTTTGGGACCATCTGCCCTGAATGCACCTGTCCTTCATGTGCGCCCCCCAGGCGTAATCTGAGGCGTCTGTGGTTATGACTTGCTTTGCTTGAGGTTTGCAGAATGGGAGGCCTGTGTTTGCTAGACATGCTTGGGCCCACCATAGAAATTCCTTTTGCAAACATGGAGTTATTGGTATTATTGTTTCCAAACTGAGACTGTGTTGAGACCATAGATTTTTTAGGTACCATTGAAGTTTCCTCATATGCAGCTTTGCACATGGGATTAGAAGAATGCAAGATGCCATGAATCCCAGAGCCTGCAGGATTTTCCTTGCAGTAAGCCTGGTACTTTTTGCTAGTATTTTGAAGTACTGAGATAGTTGCCCCTGTTTTTCTGGCGTAAGATAGGCCCATCTGGGTGTTTGTGTCCAAGTTGGCACCCAGGAAGGTTATTTTCTGAGATGGTGTTAGCCTTGATTTCTCTTTGTTGATTGTATATCCCAGAGAAAGCAGTAACCGTGTCACATATGCCAGATGTTCCAGAAGTATGTGCTTGCTGTCCGCTTGGATCAGGCAGTCGTCCAGATAAGGGTAAATTTGTATCCCTTGAAGTCTGCAGTAGGCAATCACTGATGCCAGGCACTTTGTGAATACTCTGGGCGCAGTAGATAAGCCAAAGGGCAGTGCAGAGAATAGATAGTGGATTGAACCTGCAAGAAATCTGAGGTATCTTCTGCAGCTTTGTCTGATTGGGACATGCAGGTATGCCTCCTTGAGGTCCAATGTTACCAGCCAAAACTCCTTGCCCAGCATGGGAAGAAGCTGCTGTAATGTGAGCATCTTGAATTTTGGTGCAGTAGAAATGTGTTTAGGATGGATAAGTCCAAAATGGGTCTCCAGTCGGTTCCTTTTCTTGGTACCAGAAAAAGTCTTGAATAAAAACCTTGACCTTGTTGGTGCGTAGGTACCTCTTGAATAGCTCTCATGCTTATGAGCTTTGAAATTTGCAGTTGTGCCTCTGCCCTTTGATTTTGTGGCAGGTTTGACATGCCTCTCATTTTTGGAAGAGTGTGAAATTGAAACTTGTAGCCTCTGTTTATAATGTCCAGTATCCATTTGTCTGTTGTGACAATATGCCAATTGCTTGCAAATAATGCTAGTTTCCCTCCCAAAGGTGCTGCCAGCGGAGACATGCTTGGCATGGAAATGAGGGAGTCATTGGGTTTGCTTCCTGTATTGTTGTGCACTGTCTTCGCCACCTCTTGGTGCTGGAGTTTGCCATTGTCTGCCTCTATATGATCCTTGTGATTACCCTCTGCCCCTTGTGCGTCTGTATCTACCTCTTTGGGGCTTGTCAGTGACTGGAAAGGACCAGTTTTTTGAAGGCCAATTTCTGCTAAAACGTGGTGGATGGACCTGTAAGAAAGCTTTGACAGTTTGCATAGATTTGGCTTTTTCTTCCATTTTCCGTAGTATCTCCTCAGCATTAGTACCAAATAGTACATCCTTTTGTAAAGGAGCATCTAAAAGTTTAGCTTTCACATGATCAGGCAAATTTTGTTCCCTACGCCAGGCATGTCTGCGAATGACTGATCCTGTAGCAGCCGCTCTACTGGAGGCCTCTAGGGCATCATAACCACATTGTAAGGTGTGCTTACCCACTTGCTCTGCACTATGCATCATATCCTGTAACTCCTTTAAATCTGGTTGTTCAGGTTGAGACATTTTGTTCCTTAATTGTGATAACAGGAACTGTTGATATTTAATCATATGAAACTGACAGTTTAAGGCCCTCATGGCTAGGGTGGCCGAGGTATATACCTTTTTACCCCACCTTTCTAAAGATCTGGATTCCCTTTCTGCAGGAAGTGGATTCTTGGCAGTGGAGGCCTTCAATCCCTTGGGGCCATGTGAAATGGTTTCAGGGTCGGCATTATGGCTTTTGAAGAGAAATTGGTGAGAGCTGGGTACTCTGTAATACCTATCAGGTTTGACTGGTGCAGGAGGCAGAGAATCAGGGTTAAGACAAGCCTCCGAATAGACATCATCCAGTATGTCCAAAACAGGGGGTATAGCCAAAGGTCTGTGTTGAGGTAACCAAAGAAATTCCCTAAGTCTTTTCTTGGAATCTGAAAAGTCTTGGCCTTCCCAATGGAAGTGTTCCCTCAAGGTGTGCAAGGTTTCCCCAAAGGAAAAATCCTCAGGAGGGGATACAGAAGGAATGGACTGTTCTGCATCCGAATCCTCAAATGGAGAGTAAGAGCGTTCCTCTGCATCAGAATGTTCTGATAAAATGGATCCCTGATCAGAAGAGGGAGAATCTTCCTCCACTCTGGGTCTTTTGTCAGGAGGGGGTTGAGAACCTCTGATAAGAGTAATTAAATCCTCAGCCATTTTAAGCATCTGTTTTTTAGGCATGGGTCCTGGAGATGGGCCCTGTGCAACAGGCCTCGTGGGATGCCTGGCTGCCTTGGATTTAGTAAAGGCCTTAATTGAAAAAGAAGATGAGGGCCTAAATACACCATGGGTGGAGGTGGACCTGTCCACATTAGTAGGCTCGACATTAGCAGGGGCTTCGGTTGTAGTCTGGGAAAGGGCTGAGGACCCAGCAGTCTCGGGTACAGAAGACACCGCCAAAGGAGTGTCGCTGGTAGTCAGGGACTGCAAAGGCGTCTCGCTGAGAACCGGACCACGTGTAGCCTGTTTTGGCGTGGTGTCGGCGGGGATCGCGGGCCTCGCGTGTAGGTCCTTTTCCTTGCGTTTCTTGGACAAAACGGTAGTCGGGAGTGTCCGATGACATATTATAATCAAAAGCTTTACCAAAGTAGTGTTGGGCGAACTCCGCCCGATGCTTAATAGTGCGTTTATTGAAGGTAGCGCAAAAGCAGCAGCCCAAGACGTCGTGGTCTGGGCCCAAACAAGGTATGCAGAGGGAATGGAAATCCTTATGCGGTATTTGCTTCCCACAAGAAATACAATTATTAACTATTTCTGACATCGGTCTGAGGCAAGAAAAGTTTCCCCAATGGGATACTTAGCTTTAATGAAGACTTCGGTTTCCAATTTTTTCGTAATTCAGGAGCTGGCCGACCGGCACTTGCGAACTGCTTCTGCTTCGGGCACCGCGCGGCAAAAAAGACTGAAGAACATGGCGTCGGCTGTGTCTTATATACTCTGGCCTCACTGACGTCAGAAGAGTAAGCGACGACCACCGACGCCGGACCAAGACTTTGGAATTCTGCCGACTGAGGGACCGCCTGACGGCAGAAAACCCATCTGTGATTACTGCAGCTGTATGCACGATGAACATCAAACAATTGCTCTGATTTCCTGATGTCCTTGGTTCTGTCCAGGTAAAAACGTAGTTGTCTGTGTACAGCCAAGGAATGCAAGATCCTTTCCCCCTTATTTTGAGGACTGGGGAAAAAAGCTGGCAAGTGAATAGTTTGATTTAAAGCCACTTTGGAAACCACCTTAGGCATGAAAGTAGGATTAGTCCTTAAAGACACACTGTCTTGATGAAAAATAATATAAGGTTCCACAGCCATGAGAGCTTGCAACTCCGAAACTCTCCTGGCAGAGGTCAGAGCTAACAGGATGGCTGTCTTCCAAGATAAAAACTTGATGTCAGATGTGGCAGCAGGCTCAAATGGAGGTAAGGTGAGTTTTTCCAAAACATAGTTGAGATCCCAGGCAGGAATGGGTGGAGATCTAGGGGGCCTTAAGTTCTTAACTCCTCTGAGAAACTGTCTCATGAGCTGGTGGGAAAAGAATGGAAGGTCTGTATTATAACGAGCAGAAATAGCAGAGGCATGTATCTTTATGGAAGAAAAAGAGAGACCCCTATGTAAGAGGTCTGTCAGGTAAAGTAAAATCAGGGGAATGTTAGGAATAAGAGGATCCGAATCCTGAGCCTGCATCCAGATGCAAAATCTTTTCCATTTTCCTGCATAAGATTTTCTAGTGCTAGGACGTCTGGCTTCTAAAATGACATCCATAACCTGCTTGGGTAGGAGAGAATGAATCATAGACCCTGGATTAACCAGGCCGCCAGGCTGAGAGTTTTGACATGGGAGTGCAGAACCTGACCCTGGTGTTGGGACAGAAGGTTCAGAGTCTGTGGTAAAACCCAAGGGGGCTCCAGAGAAAGGTTTTTCAGTGTTGGGTACCAAAACTGTCGAGGCCAATTTGGGGCCAGCAAAATTATCATCTTGGGCTTGTCCTGTTTGATCTTTAATAACACCCATGGAAGAAGAGGTAGAGGCGGGAAGGCATACCCAGAGAGGTTTCTCCAACTAAATGATAGTGCATCCACTTTCCAAGCTAGTTCGTGGAATGTCCTGGTGCAAAAAATCTGTAGTTGAGGATTGAGGTGGGATGCAAAGAGGTCTATGTGAGGACAACCCCAGACTGCTGTAATCATCTTGAATATTTCGGTGTCCAGCATCCATTTGTGTGGGTCCGACAGGTTTCTGCTCAGACTGTCTGCCAGGAAGTTTTGCTTCCCTGGTAGAAACTGAGCTTGAAGGTCCAGTTTGCAAGCTAGAGCTGTGTTCCACAGATTCATGGCTAGTCTGCAAAGGGGATAGGAATGTGATCCCCCTTGCTTGTTTATGTACCACATAACTGTGGTGTTGTCTGTCCGTATCAGTAGTTGTCCTGGTTGCAGAAGATTCCTGAAGGCCAATAGAGCGTTCTGAACGGCTAACATTTCCTTTAAATTGATATGCAGGTGCTTCTGATCCTTTGTCCAAAGGGCCTGCAGACAGTTGCCCTGCAAATGGGCTCCCCATGCATTACCTGAGGCGTCCGTGGTTAGTATCTGACTGGCTGGAGGCAGACTGAAGGGTTTCCCTTTGTTTAGAGTACATGCCTTGGACCACCAAAGGAATTCCTTTTGAAGACAAGGCAGGACGGTGATCTGTATGTCTAAACTGTGGCAATGCTGAGACCATACACTTTTTAGGTACCACTGTATTTTCCTCATATGTAGTCTTGCATATGGTACGAGAAGGATGCAGGAGGCCATGTAACCCAAAGCCTGCAGGAATGTCCTTGCAGATAGCTGAGTTAAAGTTGCCAAGGTTTTGAAAGTTGAAGCCAGCTGTAATTGTTTTTCGTATGTCAGAAATGCCATCTGGGTTGTTGTGTTTAGAAGAGCACCCAGAAAAGTTATCTGTTGTGAGGGTGTCAAATTTGACATTTTTATGTTTACAGTGAATCCCAGGAACTTGAGAAGTTTCTGAACAAATTCTAGATGCTGGAGTAAGACATCCTTGCTGTCTGCCTGAATAAGACAAGTCGTCCAGATAAGGGTAAATTTGAATTCCCTTGAGTCTGCAATAAGCTACTACTGGAGCCAGGCATTTGGTGAAGACCCTGGGCGCAGTAGACAATCCAAAGGGCAGCGCAGAGAATTGATAGTGCCTCGATCCGGCCTTGAACCTGAGGTATTTTCTGCACTCCTGCCTGATGGGAATGTGTAAATAAGCCTCCTTTAAATCCAAAGTTACCATCCATGCATTTTTGGTCATTGGAAGTAGCTGCTGTAGAGTAAGCATCTTGAATTTTGGTATCTCGAGAATAGTGTTCAAGACTGACAGATCCAGAATGGGTCTCCATGAATTTTGCTTTCTGGGGGCTAGAAAGAGCCTTGAGTAAAAACCTTGTCCCATTTCTGAAAGTGGAACCAGTTCTATGGCTTTCATAGCCAAGAGGGCTTCCACCTGGTTTATGGCCTCTAACCATTGATGTTTTGGTAGATCTGGCCATCCGCTTGGTCTTGGTAGGGTATGAAAATGGAATTTGTAACCTCTTGAAACCACATCCAGAACCCACTTGTCTTGGGTTATACGAGTCCAATTTAGGTGAAAGAGAGAAAGTTTTCCTCCGAGAGGGGCTTCCATGCAAGAAGTTCCTGCAGCCCAACTGAGGGAGTCATTGAGCCTGTTTTCTATGAACTTGCGACCTGTCCTCTCCTCCCCTAGGGGTGGAAGCAGTCCACTGTCTTGGTCTATAAGAGGCTTGCGTTTGAGGCCTTCCTCGGGAGCGTCTGTATCTACCCCTCTGAGGCCTGTCTGAATTGGGAAAGGACCAATTTTTTGTAGGCCAATTCCTACTAAATCTGGGTGGCTGTACTTGTAAGAAATCCTTAACCGTTTGCATGGATTTTGCCTTGTCCTCCATCTTCTTTATCACCTCTTCAGCCTTAGATCCAAACAAAACATTATGCTGAACAGGAGCATCCAATAACTTAGCTTTTACTTGATCTGGCAAGTTTTGTTCCTTTAACCAAGCATGCCTTCTAATGACTGTGCCAGATGCAGCAGCCCTACAAGAAGCCTCCAAGGCATCAAATCCACAGTGTAAACCATGCTTCCCAACTTGTTCAGTGGCATGCATTAAGTCATGTAATTCCTTATCATCTGCACAAGTGGAAATGGAAGTTAGCTTTTGCTTCAAAACAGAAAAGAAATTGCTGGTATTTCAGCATATGAAATTGACAGTTTAAAGCCCTAATAGATAAAGTTGCAGAAGTGTACACTTTTTTGCCCCATCTTTCTAAAGATCTGGAATCCTTCTCAGTGGGAATGGGGTTTTTAGCAGTAGCGGCCTTAACCCCCTTAGGGCCCTGAGAAATGGTTTCAGGATCAGCAGTAGGATTCTTGTATAAAAACTGGTGGGAATCAGGAACCCTATAATATCTGTCTGGCTTAACAGGAGCTGGAGGAAAAGAGTCAGGAGTTAAGTTAGCCTCCGAAAAAGCATCATCCACAATATCCAAAATAGGAGGGATAGCCAGGGGTCTATGTTGGGGAAGAAGAAAATCCCCAAGTCTTTTCTTAGATTCCGAGTACTCCTGTCCTTCCCAGTGAAAATGTTCCCTCATTTCATGTAAAGTTTCCCCAAAAGAAAAATCCTCAGGGGGAGAAGCTGAAGGAATGGATTCCTCAGCATCAGAATCCTCATAAGGAGGGAAAGAATAATCCTGGTCAGAAGAAGAAACTGAAGAAACAGAAGCCTGATCAGAGGAGTCATAATACAATTCCTGCCTTGGCCTTTTATCTGGAGGGGGATGTGAACCCCTAATCATAGTAAGCAAGTCCTCCACCATCTTAAGTAACTGTTTCTGAGACTTGGGTCCCGGATCAGAAGAGGCCTGGGCTGTAGTCTTTGATTTGGAAGGAGTCTTTGCCTTTGTCTTTGCCTTTATTAGAAGCTGAGTAGGCCTGAAAACCCCTTCGGAAGCCGGTACCTGCACAGCGGCTCCGGACCCATCCGAAGGAGCACTGTCCGAAGGTCCTGCAACAGAAATATTCAAAGGCCTAGTTGGCTCCTCGTAGGAGTCCGTTTCGGCCATCGGTTCCGAAATGGCCAACGACAGGGGCTGCAAAAGCGCCTCACTGACGACGGCTGAACCTGAAGCTGGCTCTGCTTGTACAATATCGTCTGATTTGGACCTCGGAGGCCTGTCTTTATCCTTGCGTCATTTGTGAACTCCAGTAGCCGGAAGCGTGTCCGACGACATTTTGTAATTAAAACTCCTACCGAAGTAATGAAATGCAAAATCATACCTTCGTTCAATCGTATGTTGATTAAATCTAGCATAAAACCGACAACTAGCTACGTCGTGGTCAGGGCCTAAGCAAGGAATACAGTAAGAATGAAAATCCTTATGAGGTATTTGCTTCCCACATGAAATACAATTATTAACTTTTCTGACATCGGACTGGAGCAAGAAAAAAGTTTCCCCAACGGGGTACTTAGCTGTGAGTAGGAGAAGAAAGTCTTCGGACTGAAGTACATTTAGAAAAAATTGTCAGGAGTCAGCCGACCGGCACTTGCAAACTGCTATCACCGCACGGCAAGAAAGACTGGAGAACATGGCGTCGGCTGTCAGATTTGTACTCCTGGCGCTCTGACGTCAGGGAGCATGGCTGAGCAGCCGACGCCGGACCCAGACTTCGGGATTCTGGCCGACCGAGGACTGCCTGCCGGCAGGGGAGAACCCTACAGTCATGACTGCAACAGTGAAACACGATGAACATCAGCACTTTTCAAGAAACAAAAATCAATGCCACCAAGCTAACAGACGTTTAAAATGGTAAAAAGACAAGCAAGTCAACTATGAGGGTTCAACTCCTTTGGGAGAAAGGCTCCTCAATGCAGGGGGAGATGCACTCTTTTACTGGCTGGTGCTGGGTCAAAAATCATGTCCCCCATATTGTCTTGATGTGCATAAAGAGGTAGCAAATGCATGTCTCAACTGTGGAATAACTGTGCACCAGATCATATACCTAGCTAAAGTACAGTAGCAACTTCCAGGAAAAAAAAACAAACTTTTGGGGTAGTAGTAGGTGCTACTCACTCAAAACTGGGAAACTCTTCTCTCCTACATCCACAAACCTACTTGCAGCAAGCATTATCAGCTGAATTTGTAAGTAGGAGTAAAACATACAATAACAGTTAAAAGCAAACTTGGTAAACAACAAATGACAGCAGAAACACCCAGGTTTGGCACCACAGAGAAGCAGGGGTTTTAAAATCGATAAATGATAGCCACTGAGCCATGTAAAAACACAAGAATAACTTGAATACATGTATACAATAAACATAAAACTCTTATACTAAAACAAAGATGACCGCTTTCGGCAACTTGCCTTCTTCAGATTTTGTAAAGTCCATTCACAAACATCTATTTAAAAGCAACATAGATAAATCAGACTCGACTTCCATTAATACAATTGAAATAGGCCTTGACCAATCACAGATCAGGCTCAGCTTTCAATGATGAAGTTACATACAGACGTGACCAATCAGGCATGCTTCTTATGTTTCTGACCTAATAATAAAGGACTTAAAGGAAAAACACCATTACTTCTGTCGGACATAAATCACTCAGAAAAGAATGCTTGTACAGAAACTGACTGATGGATTTGCTGCCTGAGAAGATGAAAAGCTTCCCTGAAGCAGTATTTTCTCAAAGGCCCTCAGGACCAGGTGTACTGCTGCAATCTCTGACTGCTTTATCTCAGGGAGACTACAATTCCTGTACAGTGTGGAAGCCAAGATGAGCTATCTACAGCCTGCAGGTGAAGTATCCTCTATCAGGATCCTCAACAGGTTCAGCATCAGTAGGGGACACCCATCAACAGATAAAACTAGTTGGGTAGGGACTGCCTGCCAAGATCATTCAAGAGCCCAGTGACAGGGGTCAAAACCCAGCAGAAGCCCAGTGACAGGGGGTCAAAACCCAGCAGAAAGTCCATACATACAGTGACTCTGACACCAATGACATCTCACTGTTTACTGCAATACCTGCACAGTTGTGGTCCTGAAGATGATGCAGCAAAAGCCTGGACCATGCACTACATCCTCACAAGGAGTCCAAAACCACCCAAATACTTTCTAATGGCAGGAAAGACAGGTACTGGACACTAACTTCACCCTGATGGACATCCTGAGCAGGGAGAAGGAAGGCCTTCTTAAATTTATGGTTATCATTATCTACAGCAGTTCCCACAGCAGAACCCCACCTCCAGTGAAGGCCACAGATGCAGCCCACCAAAGGACTGCTATCCATATATAATAATTGCAGGAGGTTCTCTGTCCTGTAAGTCTATCCATCATTGTAAACACTGTTTGTACTGGAAGTGGTGCACATCCAAGGTTAACTGGAGCAGTCTCCTCTGTAACCCAAATAATGATATGCCAAAAGGGATTAATTGTGTCCAGTGCCATCATCCTGACACCCTATGGGAGCAAAAGCATGATTATCTGCAGGGGATCATCTGGAAAAGGGGACAGGTTCATAGGTGTGTACTAGGCTAATGGCCCTGGGGCCTTTACAAGCCTAGCCATAGGAATTCCCTGGCATAGTGCCACCCAACCTTAGTTCCCAGTGTCTGTCAAGTAGAGCCACTGGTGTTATCCCTGGGGTGAATTTTCTGTTTCCCATTCACTCATCAAGATTTCTCTTCAAGAGGGTCAGCGAGGTGCTCTGCTTGACATGTACGGGAAAGTCTGTTCCATAGCATGGGCAGTCTCTGGGTTATAAACCTGTCCCTCCAGCATGTTCTGTTAATTGTGGTAATGAGGCTGAGGTCTCTGGAGCATGTGGTGCAGAGGGATTGGGATTTCTAACAGAGCTGGGTCAGACATGGCTTTGTAAGTCAAGCAGAGATCGCCTCTAAGTAGACTATATGAGACAGAGAATAGTTGGGAGTTTTTTTGAGTTTGTCCATATAGGACAAGTGCTTAAGGCCTAGGATCTGCTCTGTGAGGTACTTTTGTGGCCTCTCCAGTTGTTGCAGGTGTCTAGTGAGGTACATGCCAAATGGGGCATTGTACTCAATGATTGGCCTAATGAGGGAAGAGTAGAGGGAGACAGTGACCTCTTTCTTCCTAGATGCAAAATCCTTAGTAATGAGATGTGCCACATAGGACTTTCTAACCACAGTGGCAATGTGATGATCAAAAGAGAGGTTGCTGTCAACCTGTGCTCCCAGATCTCTTATAACGTCTTCTGTGTTCAGTGGACTACCATCAATGTGGTAATTCATGGGAGCCGGGTTTTTCCCAAAGGGGATGACAAAATGTTTTGGCACTGAGCTTAAGGCCATGATTCTGACACCAGTCGTTGGTCACAGTGAGGCCATTTTGTAGGATGTCATCATCACTCGGGGAGTTAAATAATAGCTCCCAACTTGCAATAGTCTGCAATCTTTGTCAGCCAGAGTCCCTTCATGTTGGCCTGGACTTCACAGAAGTAGATACTAAAACAGGAAAGGAGCCAGGACCGAACCCTGTGGAACTCCACTCGTGACTAATCGGCAGTCTGACTTGGAGTCAGCTACTTTCACACTGTGGGTTCTGTGAGCCAGTTTGCAACCCACCTAAGTAAAATAGGGGTTGATGCCAAGCTTAGTAAGTTTTTCTATGATTCCTGGGTGGGGAATGGTATCAAAAGCCTTGGCCAGATCAAGGTAGGCTGTATGAACCACCCTGCCTTCATCCACAGCTCTTGTGACTGACTCAAAGAAGTTGACCAAGTTAAGCAGGTATGATGTGCCCTTCACAAAACCAAACTGTGTGGGATCCAGAGTTTGGAGATTCCCTATATCCTTTTTTATTAGGTCCATGATAATGCTTTCCATAGCTGTGCATATCAGACTCGTCAGGCTAATGGGGCGATAGTTCCCAGGGTCTGTAATCACTCCTCCTTTCTGGAGAAGGATGACTATAGCAGTGCACCTTTCAACATACTGGAATTTGCTGAGGGCAAAAATGTAAAAAACTTGTCTGTCTCCATTGTGACGAAGAAGTGATGGAGATAAAACTCCATCTCACATCTAGTACCAGACAACCATATGGTGCCTTAGGGCCACAGAGTCTGGAGCTATGCCAAGAAATGGGATACACAAACTCCAGCACGGCCCTTTCTACTGAACAATCTATGAGCTACTGAACACTGGCAAAAGTGACATGCCTAACACCAAAATGTGCACTGTGATAGCTGCCCACACTAAGATGAACTTGGACAACTGCACCCAGCCCAACCTTTCATGGACAGTCCAAGATCATAACCAGAGCTGCTGGAGCAGTTGATAACTTGTGTTACTTTGTTGATATTTGAGAGGCAAGACTGTATGGTGTCTAAGAGCTTTCCACAGATTCAATAAAGAGCTTACTACCTTTTGGAGTTTGCCATACCTTGAAGAACAGCATGAAATGACAGGAAGTAAACATAAAAGCATTTTTTTTCATCTTAGGCTGTTGCTGACCAGATCCCTAGCAGTCTGGCTTAACGGCACTTCTCCAAGCAAGAGGCATCAAGGATTTGTTACGGAGACCTCCTTCATCCAAGTCACCTTCCAGATAAACACCAGACCTTATATTCTTACATAACACAACTGTCTAAATTACAAGGGAGCAGTAGACAGTTTTTCATAAAATTATTCACTCAGAGAGAGCCTGAACTTATCCACAGCATCCCTTGCCAAGAGAGATTGGAATTGGGGCAGGTAAGAAAAATAGTTAATAAAGCAAATGCATATATATATACTTGCAATACCTATCTAAAATTCTAAGCTCTCTGGTGGTAAGGTGGTAAAAAGTTGTAGTTTCTGGGATATATGCTGGACAAGAGAGATCACAAAGGAGTCACTACTTGTATGTTTAATAAGATGGCATCTTAAGAAAGGCACTGGTCTTTTGGCTTTTCTACAAGGCTAAAGATGCAAATTTGGGATGCCACCACTTACCTTGACAGTTCCACACATGTCTTGCTCCAGGGGGAACAGACCAGGGCATTCCTGGCTTCTTGAACAGAAATTCCTCCAAATGCTTCTGGGGGGAGCGGACAGATACTGGAGGCAGCCCTAGCTGTTCTTCATAATTCTGAAGCATCGCAGAAGTAGGAGGAGGGATCATCAGGGGATAGGCAAATGGATTCATTGCCCTTGTTTAAAAAAAATGGTCTAAACATCCTCTGAATCTTCTACTGTCCTAAACTACTAGGCCAACTGCCCTTATGGGCCATTTTAAGCCTAGCCAATTACCCCATGTCAGAATCAAATCCTGCACCTTGTGTTTCTAAGGTAAGCACCTTAACCATTACGCCAACCTCCCACCCCTTGTACGAGAGTGAGGGAGTACCAACAGCTATGACCAACAGGTGTGAACCTGCAAAGGAGTGAGCTTGCATCAGACCAGTGCCTGACACCAAGAGATCAGCAGCAAATCCTGGAATGCACACTAGTCAAAACCATCACATGGTACACTTCACCTGTCATGGACATTATACAAAAACTACTTAATGGTCTGCTTCTGCAACTCAAGCTCCCAATGGAAAAACACTTCCCTGACATCTAGTGCCTAGGACTCAAACCCTGGAATAAGGCAATCAGTTGGCCCTATGCTAGATGGGGGGGGGGGGGGGGGTTAGCCCATGTATGCAAGAAGAGCTAGTCCCAGAAGGACAGTCACCACTCAAAAGAATTCAGGCAGGTCAGCATCTGGATGCACATCAACCAATAAACTTCAAGATGAAAAGCTTTGAATGTTCCTCTACCAAAATCCATCATCCTCCGTTGAAGCTGAAGAATAGTTCAGGCTGAAGACTTCTAGAATTTAAGATAAGTTCATGATATGCAGGGTTTTGGCAGAAGGGGACAGGTTGAACAATGGACTTGCTGAGAGGAGAGGATATTAAGGCCTGGCCTGCTTGGTATTCATCCTTGAGACAATGCTCTTACCCATATCTGGGCTGCAAGGAGGACCTCTGACCAGACTCTAGCTCTCTGTAATTGTCTAGATGTGACTTTTCCCTCCTTCTATATGGAGTCATGCTGAACCTCTGAGACTTATGTGGCAGCTGCTAACATTCTGCTTTTCTCCCACAACAATACAGGCAATTTTGAAACATGCTTCATTTGTTAAATATGACAGCCACAAAGACACCTGCTGTACGTTAGGCATGCAAAATACAGGACTATATTAGTGACAACAAAGATAAAGACCCGAGTTACGTGACTGGCAAAAGATAACTGAATGGCTTGGGGAATGTGCACATTTTATGTATCTGACAAGTTGTGTCAAGGAGTACATTGGTGCATGGATGTGAGATTTTTTAAAAGTGCTAGACTCTAATTTGTGGAAAGATTTAGGATGAGTATCACATCTAACAATCTTTTATTTCATCTGCTTTTCTTAGTGAACATCATTTACTTTTCTGTCAAGTGGCTGTCAAACTAAAATGGCCCATGCGGTTATCCCAGAGTATCACAGTGATTTAGATGCACTCTTCAGAAAACTTGATTATGCCCTTTTCATGGTTTGTTACACTTCCTTTTGTAAGTTGGACTGAAAAAACAACTTACAGCTCTGCACTTCTCCCTTTACTCTGTAATTACTACAATTACTAATTCACAGTGAACTCCCTGCGGTTGGGTGGGCGTTCGAAAGACATGCGTAAAAGGGCATGCCTTTGTTGAAGGTTGAACGTCGAGCTGGCACCTCGGCGTTCGTCAAAATCTACTGCCAAATCATTAGCGGATCAGAGTTCCGCTGCGGCGACCCCTAACCGGGAAAAGCCGAAAGACAACAACTAATTCACAGTGAACCAGGTAGGATACTGCTAAAGTGCACTGGTCACAAGATCTCAGCAACAGCACTAGGGGGGGTGAAAATGGGTCCCCCTGTTTGCCATATGTGTTTTGTCCCCCACAGGACTCCATACATACTGTCAAGTATACTGGTCAATTACCTGTGACTATAATGGCCACAGAAGTCCACTTTTTTATCTAAACATGCAGTAGGGAAAGTTTTTTTTTTTTTTTTTTTTTTTGCAATACCCTAACCTCAAATGCTTCCTTCAGAGGAGCATGTAATGTTTTTTTGTTTTTTTTTGGGGGTGGGGTTATACTGCATACTGCAAAAGCCTATTTCATGGAAGTCAAGGGGCTGCTGCATCCTATTTTTTAAAGCCTAGCATAAACATCAAACTACACATTGCAGGAGGCAAGCCTGCAACTGCCACTCCATGCCTATTAACTGAGCCGAAGCACAAACGCTTCTCAGCTGTCTTAATCACTAAGGCAGTATGTATAACTACAGATCCACACAGAATTTACATATGCACGTGTGTTGACATATGTCGATAACTTATTGCAGCCAATCAACTGAGTGGGTTTCTACCTAGCTCCCCAAAACCTATTTCTTGAAGAAAAACTGAAATTTTGAGAAGGCCAACCTAGTTAGTTTCTGCTCCTCCTTTCCCCTTTACAAAAAATAAATAAATGTTTTTTTTCTAAGCTGGTTTCCTGCAAGTCATCTAGTCCAGACACAGATTTGCTGTATCCAGAACTGTTTGTAAGCTTCTGAGGCCCCAAGCCTTTCTGTGTTGGAGGGAAGCCTTCTAGCTTAATTTCGTTTCTTAAAACTAGCCAGTTTTCTAGTTTCAGCACTCAAATCTGTTTCTTTGAGCTCAGCACTTGTTCAGAACTCATTGTAAGCACTAAATAAGCTACAAATTACTACAGCACTCAACTTTCCTCATTTGTCTAGAGGAAAACAGTTTTTAGTACTTAATAAATAAGCACCTACCAAGGCATGTCTAAGGGTCAGCTCCCAGTGTTTTCTCCTGTCTACCTGATGAATCTGGGCATCTTGGGGCAATGCAGCAATCGCCTCATGAACACAGACAATCCTCTCCTCCTATCACCCAACACTACAACCTGTGAGAGATGCACATATATAGCCAAACTGGAAGCAAAGCTCTCTTCACCCAAGACTGGACTAGACAGTCAAGAGGAGAAGGTAAACACTTGCACCACACCACACTCATCACATAAGTCCCTCAAAAAGTACAGTTTTGTACCTACCATAAATGTAGATGTTCGAAGATCCACATTGCTGCAGTCCTGACACTTGGGGTTAGTCCGCTGTCCCAGTCGGCCCGAATACCAAAGTATAAGGCTGACGTCGGTCAAGGCGCATTAGTCTGACGTCAGGACGTCAGGGTACAAATGCGCATGACCGACGTCATTTCCTCAGTCTTTTCTTGCCCCAGATGTCAGAAGACCCTAAAAAGATAAGGCCAAACCAAAAAACAACAACACACCAAACACCCCTGTACCAAATATATGTACAATATATACAAAGTCAGAAAGGTACAATCCCACCCACACAACCACCCCTAAACATAGAGGGGAAGGAGGGAGGGTAAATTGGACTGCAGCAATGTGGATCTTCGAACATCTACATTTATGGTAGGTACAAAACTGTACTATGTTCTTCATCTCACATTGCTGCAGTCCTGACACTTGGGTAGAATCCCAAAGCAGAGGTAAGGGAGGATGGCAAATCACAAAGAAGCAGGAGCTGACAACATGCCCTGTAAAATAGCAGTGGCAAAACCAGCCCTAGATTTAGAGTAGAGAGGAAGGTGGTAATGCTTAGAGAAAGTATGCACTGAACTCCAAGTAGCAGCCTCCAAAATATCCTTAGTTGCCACCCCCCTTAGAAATGCTGTTGAAGTGGCAGTAGCCCTAGTGGAATGAGGCCTAATCCCAGCTGGAATCTCCTTGCCATGATGGGAGTAACAGAAAGTAATGCAAAACCCAATCCACTTAGAAATAGTTTGTTTTGACACAGGCTTACCCTGAGAACTCAAAGCAAATGAAACAACCAACTGCTGAGACTGCCTAAAATCCTTAGTCCTGCTTAAATAATAACGTAATTGCCTGTGTACATCTAAAGTGTGCAAAATCTTTTCCCCTTATTTTGGGGATTTGCATAAAAGGTAGGCAAATGAATAGTTTGGTTTAAAGCCACACTAGAAACCACTTTAGGCATAAAGGAAGGATTAGTACGTAAAGATACCCTATCCTTATGAAAAATCAGGAAAGGCTCAACCGCCATAAGGGCCTGCAATTCAGACACCCTTCTTGCAGAGGTAATGGCTAACAAAAAAGCAGTCTTCCGTGACAAATATTTCAATTCAGCAGTAGCTGCAGGCTCAAAAGGTTGTAGAGTGAGTTTCTCCAACACAAAATTGAGGTCCCAAGCAGGAGTAGGAGCTCACGTGGGGTCTTATATTCTTTGCCCCTCTAAGAAATTGCTTGAACAAAGGATGAGAAAACAATGGTGGGTCACAATCATAGTGAGCTGAAATTGCTGCAGCGTGAATCTTAATGGAAGAGAAAGACAAACCTTTGTCCAATAACTCAGTAAGATATTGAAGAGCCACACTCAAATTTGGCTCAGAAACATCCAAATCCTTTGCTGCACTCAAAAATGAAAATCTCTTCCATTTTCCTGCGTACACTTTCCTTGTACTAGGTCTTCTGGCTTCCATAATCACATTCAAAACTTGTTGAGGAAGCTGAGACCTGCTATGGTTCAAAACAGAATATGCCAGGCTGTTAGATGAAGAGAGTGAAGCTTGACATTGAGTAGATGCCCGTCCTTCTGAGACACTAGGTGTGGAATCAAAGGTAAGGGCCATGGAGGCTTCCTTACCAGACTCCTCAGCAATGGGTACCAGTGCTGCCGAGGCCAATCTGGAGCTATTAAAATCATCCTTGGCTTGTCTTGTCTGACCTTTAGAAGTACCTTTGGGAGGAGAGGCAGAGGTGGAAAGGCATACACATGAAGATTTTTCCAACTGAAAGAAAGAGCATCCACTTTCCAGGCTGTGTGATGAAACCTTTTCGTGCAAAACTTTGGCAGCTGGTGGTTTAGTGGAGAAGCGAACAGATCTATGTCTGGAGTTCCCCATGACACTGTCAATGTCTGAAATACATGAAGATCCAGTTTCCACTGTGGGGATCCATGATTTGCCTGCTTAACACATCTGCTAAGGAGTTCTGTGCTCCTGGCAGAAACCTTGCTTGAAGATTCAGTTGCAAGCTTAACGCAGTCTCCCACAAAATCATTGCTTGCCTGCATAGAGGATAAGAATGTGTTCCCCTTGTTTGTTGATGTACCACATGACAGTCGTGTTGTCTGTTAGAATCAACACCTGCCCTGGAAGAAGTAAATCCTTGAAAGCCAGTAATGCAAACTGGACTGCTAACATCTCCTTCATGTTGATATGCAGATGCTGCAGTCTGGCAGGCCACTTGTCTTGTATCCACTTTCCATTCAGATGAGCTCCCCAAGCTGTGTCTGAGGCATCTGTCGTTAGAATCTGACTCGCCTCTGGCCGGGTCACAGAGAGTCCCTTGTTTAGGTGACATTCCTGAGCCCACCACAAAAATTCCTTCTGAATGCAAGGAATTATTTGAATGACAGTGTCCAAATCCTGGCAGTGCTGTGTCCATACATTTTTGAGATACCATTGCAGCTTCCTCATATGCAGTTTGGCATTGGGAAGCACCAGAATACAAGATGCCATGAACCCTAAGGCTTGAAGGACTGTCCTTGCAGTCAGCCCGGACTGATGAGATAGTTGATGGAAGTAAAGAGAAAGATTCTTTTGTTTGTCCGGGGTTAAAAAGGCCATCTGGGTTGCTGTATTCAGTCTCACACCCAGAAAGCACATGTCTTGAGAGGGTACTAGACTGGACTTTATTTCGTTCACAGAATACCCTAGGCATCTTAGCACTGCTATCACATATTCCAAATGCTGAAGAAGAACGTCCCTTCCTTGAGCCAGAATCAGGCAATCGTCCAAATAAGGATAGATTTGTATTCCTTTTAGCCTGAAGAAAGCTATCACTGGAGCCAGAACCTTTGTGAATACTCTGGGCAGTAGATAAGCCAAAGGGCAATGCAGAGAACTGATAATGAGAATTCCCAGCTCGAAACGCAGATATTTTCTGCAAATTAGTCTGATAGGAACATGAAGGTAAGCTTCCTTGAGATCCAAAGTTACCATCCAGTGATCTTTGCCCAGCAGAGGTAAAAGCTGTTGTAACGTCAACATTTTGAACTTGGGAATGTCCAGATAAGTGTTGAGGATAGATAGATCCAAAATTGGTCTCCACGTGTTCCCCTTTTTTGGTACTAGGAACAGGCGAGAATAAAATCCTAGGCCCCTTTCTGGCACAGGAACCGGCTGAATGGCCCCTATTTGGAGTAACAGAGAAATTTGCTTGTGAGCCTCTTTCCTTTGTTGAGGAGGAATGTCTGGCATGCCTTTGAAAGGAGGCAAGGTATGGAAATAAAACCTGTAACCGTGGTGAATGATATCCAATACCCATCTGTCTTGGGTAATTAAACTCCAGTTTTCTTTGAAAAGTGCCAACCTTCCTCCCAAAGGTGCTGCCAGACGAGAAGATTCTGGCAGCTGAAAAGGCAGGTCATTGGGTCTGTTTACGAAAGGACTGACCCCTGCCCTCACCAGAAGACTGAGCAGGTGAACTCCTGTTCTAGGCCTAAAAGAACCTTGAGCTCTGCCCCTACCACGTCTAGACCTACCCCTAGACTGGGAATCATAAGCAGGATATGTCCACCCCTTGGTAGGCCAATTTCTACTAAACTGGAGGCTGACCCTGCAAAAATCTTTAACAGTCTGCATAGACTTAGCCTTGTCTTCCATTTTCTTTAGAACTGCTTCCACAGGCGAACCAAACAACACATCAGATTGTAAAGGAGCATCTAAAATCCTTGTCTTCACATGCTCAGCTAAATTCTGATCCCTCAGCCAGGCGTGCCTGCGAAGAACCGAACCAGTGGCAGCCACCCTCGAAGAGGCCTGCACAGCATCAAAACCACATTGCAAAGAATGCTTACCCACCTGTTCAGAAACATGAACTAAATCCTGCAACTCTTTACACTCAATACCTTCCGCCAAAGCATCTACCTTAGACTTTAATTGTGAAAGGAGATAATTTTGGTATTTCAACATATGAAACTGGCAATTCAAAGCTCTCATGGCCAAAGTGGAAGAAGTATACACTTTCTTTCCCCATCTGCAAAAACATCCTCCACCACATCTAGAACAGGAGGTATAGCTAAAGGCCTATGCTGGGGTAGAAACAAAAATTCCCTCAGCCTTTTCCTGGAATCAGAGAAATCCTGACCTTCCCATTTAAAATGCTCCCTCATGGAATGAAGAGTCTCTGAAAATGAAAAATCCTCAGGGGGAGAAGCAGAAGGAGTAGAATCATCCACATCAGAATCAGAGTAAGGGGAATACTCCTGCAAGTCTTCAGCCGAAGACTCAGAAGCATCCGAACACTGCTCAAAACTCCCAAGCTCAGGTTCCACCCTAGGCCTCTTATCAGGAGGGTCATAGAACCTCTAATCATTGTAATCAAATCTTCTGCCATCTTAAGCATATGCTTCTTAGGTACAGACCCTGAAGAACTAGGGGTAACACCTGAAACAAAACCTGGCCTGCCCCTGGGAGAAGCCTTGGAAACAGCAGGAGGGCCTAACCACCTTAGGAAGGGAGGGAAGAACAGCTACCTGAGAAGCCCCTTCCGCCTGGCCTACCTCCTGAGAGGTCACATCTTGCAGTACTAAAGTCTCTCCTGGGATTCCAAAGAAATTACTGGCTGAACCTCTGGCTCCACCGAGCCCTCTAAAGAACCGACGTCCGGTACGGACGGTTCTTCCAGCCTAGGCTTTGCTGTTTTGTCCTTGCGCTTTTTGATGAAGCGGCCGGAGCATCCGGCGGCATTTTATAATTACACCGCTTCCCAAAAACTAACCTGGCACAATCTAATCTCCTCTTTATAGTACGTTTGTTAAATCTAGCACAAGAGCGACAGCCAACCACGTCGTGCTCAGGCCCTAAGCAAGGTATACACAAGGTATGGTAATCCCTATGAGGTATCTGTTTCCCACAAGAAATACAGTTATTCACTTTTTCTGACATCCGGTAAAATACTGAGGCAAGAAAAACAAAATATTCTAACGGGTACTTAGCCAACTTGGATTCGGTCTGAAACTCCGACTTCGGAAAATCTCAGAACGCCAACCTGCACTTGCAAAACTGCTTCTGCATCGGACCATGCGGCAAAAAAGACAGAGGAAATTACGTCGGTCATGCGCATTTGTACCCTGACGTCCTGACGTCAGACTAATGCGCCTTGACCGACGTCAGCCTTATACTTTGGTATTCGGGCCGACTGGGACAGCGGACTAACCCCAAGTGTCAGGACTGCAGCAATGTGAGATGAAGAACATCCTACACCACCAAAACACACACACATAAACACAAGACACACACCTACATTCGCGGAGGTTCTCAAAAAAAACTACCCAAGCAACCGGAACTTCCAAAGCATAAATGCAAGCAACCTCCACCCCCCAACACAAACCAAATGAGACACAGCCCACAAACTCAGTGTGCCACTCAACCACAGCCCATAAGGCATAACAATGTACCCAACACTCCAGTCATAGGTGACTCTATAGTCCGGCACACTGATAAGCAAGGAGAAAGTTACTGTCACAGCTTCCTGTCAGGTGCCAGGATCCGCCACATAAAGCATGCACTCAGGTCACTCCACAACAAGGACAAATATGACACTGTCACTGTCCACGTTGGTATGAATGACCTGAGACGTACCTCCCTGGACTATATGAAAAGAGACATGGAAGAGCTGTCCGATCTTGTAGCCCAGGCAGGTATGACCCTAGCCCTGAGTAGCATCCTGCCATCACCCAGAATGAAACTACAGTACAAGGACAAAATGACTGACTTCAACAATTGGCTAAGCTTCTGGTGTCATTCTAAGGGGATCCAGTATCGGTCTGCTGGGATGACATGATCGACAAACCATGATGCTTTGCCAGAGATGACCTGCACCTGTCGCCCTTGGGATTCCGGATACTGGCTAAGGCTCTTGCCACCCCTAGAGTGCCTTTTAGGCAAGATTCAAATGACAAATTCACCACCGTAACAGGTACAAGCAAGCAAAATCTGAGGGTAATGCTACTTAATGCTAGAAGTCTAAACCTCAAAATGCACACACTCGAGGCACTCCTTAAAATGGAGAACATCGACATCTGTGCAGTGACAGAGACCTGGTTCAAGGCTCCAGAGAGTACCCCTGCATTACCAGGCTATAATTCATACCACACCTTTCGGCCACCTAACCTGGACCGAAGCACTAAAGGCAGAGACGTGTCCATATTCATTAAGGATATCCACACCTCCAGGCTAGTTGCTCAGCATAATGCATCCAAGAATACCAAAGTGCAACTAACTCTGGGCAAGACCGCAATCCAAATTGTAGCTCGCTACAGATCCCCCACCATGCCCCAGGATTCCCACTCCTAATTTCTTCATACACTGGAAAATATTAGGGTACAACCTAACACCCTAATAATGGGCAATTTCAACTACCCTACCATTAACTGGAAAAAACTACTCATGCACCAACTCTTGTGCTCAACGTTTTCTGGAACTCAAATTCCAACGCCTTGGATCAAATTATCCACAACCCCACCACGGGCAGCAATATCCTAGACCTGGTCCTTACCAATATGGGCAACCAGTGTTCCACACCAGAAGTCAATTCCTCGTTGGTCAGATCCGACCACAAGCAAATCCCCATAGACATACGCACCCCCCCCCCCCCAATTAGGGAAACCACCGTAAAAAATTTCTCCAAAGCCAACTTCACGCTTAAGACAGACATGGCAAACTTTAAGACACCCATGCTGACGGACAACAGAGGTACGACTGTTGAATCCTATAACAATTACACTTTATAAGCACTTACACAAGTGCATGGATCGTGCTATCCCCAACAGAACCAAGATGCTACCCTCCAAAAAAAGGAAGCCAATCTGGTGGTCCCCTGCCATAAACAAACTCTACAACACAAGAAAGAAACTGTTGCAAAAAAGAGTAAAATCTCATGACTGGAGGAACTCCTTGGTCAGCCTCGGTAAGAAGCTGAGATCCCTCATAAAATCCTCCAAAGCTAGTTACGAAAACAAAATCACCACTGATTCTAAAGACAACCACAAAGCATTCTATAGCTATGTCAATAATCTCAATGGCAACACTCAGATCTGAGCTGCAGAACAATGGCACTAAATATACAGAACCAACTGATATTGCCAACATCCTGGCAGATAGGTTCAGTGCTAACTTCACCCCTCTCTCATCCCCTAAAGGGTCCATTTCTATACCGGAAGAATGCAAAGTTCCTGTAATCACGGGTGCACAAGTAAAAAACACACTCTCCAAAGCCAAGAACACAGCATCCATGGGACCTGACAACATCCCAGGCTGTGTTCTACATGAACTGCAGAACGAACTGGCACCCACCTAAGTACCATGTTCAATCACAGCCTCACCTCAGGCTTTGTGCCCACTGAATGGCGCACAGCAACAGTTATCCCACTCCACAAAGGGGGAGCCACCACAGACCCTGAGAACTAATGAATGCCCCATTAGCCTGACAAGCCTGATCAGAAAGGCTATGGAACTTATATACAATGACATTGGTAATCTCCAAACTCTGGACCCTACCCAGTTCGGGTTTGTAAAAGGCAGATCATGTCTCCTAAACCTGACAGACTTCTTTGAAGCGGTCACCAAAGCCGTAGATGAGGGTAAGGTGGTAAACACAGCCTATCTAGATTTCGCCAAGGCTTTTGACACCATCCCCCACTCTGGAATTATAGATAAACTCACTAAACTAGGTATAAATCCCTATGTCACAAGATGGGTTGCCAACTGGCTCACTGACAGAACCCACACTGTGAAAGTAGCAGACTCTAAATCCAACATCAGACCAGTGACAAGTGAAGTACCACAGGGTTCAGTCCTAGGTCCTCTCCTGTTTGGTAACTACTTCTCTGAAGTACAGGCTAACACAGAAGGTCTTTAGCTAACAAAGTTTGCAGATGACTGCAAACTAGGAGCCATAATCAAAACTCCTAACGATGTGGACATCCTACAAAAGGGCCTCATTGAGACAGATGCCTGGTGTCAAAGCCATGGCCTCAAGCTCAACGCCAAAAAGTGCATTGTCATCCCTTTTGGTAAAAACTCTGTACTCATGAACTACCACATAGGCAGTAGTCTACTTAACACCGAAAGTGTGATGAGACCTTGGGACACAGGTGGACAAGTAGTCTCTATTTGATAATCACATTGCCACAGTAGTCAGGAAATCCTTCTACGTGGCACAACTCATCACAAAAGGTTTCTCATCCAAGAAAAAAAGAGGTTATTGTTCCCCTCTACTCATCAGTCCCATTATAGAGTGCAACGCCCCTTTTGGTATGTACCTCACAAGACATCTACAACAGCTGGAAAGGCCACAGAAATACCTCACAAAGAGGATTACCAACCTCAAACAGATGCCCTATGCAAACCGTCTCAAAAAACTCCAGCTTTACTCTGTCACATATCGTCTACTTAGAGGCGATCTCTGCCTAACATACAAAGCTATGTCAAACCCAGACCTGTTGGACATGCTCCACTTAAAGAAATCCCAATCCCTCCGAGCTACATGCTCTAGGGACCTAAACCTTGTCACCACAATAATCATAACATGCTGGATGGACAGATTCCTGTCCCAGAGACTTCCCATACTCTGGAACAATCTATCTATATCAAAGCAAGCTCCTCATTAGCACTCTTCAAGAAAAATCTTGATGATTGGATGGGAGATAGGAAATTCACCCCGGGGATCACTTCTGTGGCTCTGCTTGACAGGGGCACAGGAAAATAATTTTCTTGGGTTGCAAAAGCCAGGGTACCGTTTGGCTAGGCTTATATAGGCCCTAGGGCCAATAGCCTAGTACCTACCTATGAGCCTATGATTCAAACACCTGTCCACAAGAACCTGACACAACTACAAGCCTTCAGAAAATATTTCACCACTCATGTTTTTTTTTTTCTTTTTTCCACTAGGCCACAAAACAATTCTCCATGGAACATGCAACATTGCAGTCATGACGGCAAACATATTCATTTCCAATAGTCCTCCTGCATCCATGTTTTCACTAGCGCTCACTTTTACAACGCTCTCATATGAGAATATTAAAGAAGGATGTAGCTAGGAGCTTTGGCACTACTGCACACAAATTTGTCAATGGACAGGAGGTTGCTATAGAACAACTAATGCTCCTTTTAAATGAAGTACACATTAGCTGACTGCAGAAGAGCAGCACCAGTACAACAGAGGCACTGGTCTCACACATGGGATGTCTGACTCCTTGAAAACAAAAGGAGTGGATGAACAATTGTCATCAATTCACAGAAGTACACTGTTAATTACTCTTGCGAGACCTCTCCCAGAAGAGATGGACAAGTCTGAGCGGTGGCATTGAGGAATAAAGCATTGTGGCCCAGGTGAAATACGATCAGCAGTTTAACACTTGATGGTAAAGTCCAGGGGGATGGGTATGCCTATACTTGGAAGGGCAGGGAAGGATTCATAGCTTGGGGTGGGGGAGGGGGTGTCTTTCACAACCTTCAGTAAAGGCTAAGGTTGGAAATGGACTTCCAAGTTGGACATGTAGGCTTGCCTGGATAAGTGAGGTCACCCTTGGGCTCAGGAAGGATATACCACATATGGTAGGCTTTACTGCCTACCGGGCCTAAAGGTGACACCATTACATGAGGAAGAGTTTAGGGCTAGCATCAGACCCTAACCAGAGCTCCTACGTCAGTTATGAGCAATGGCAACTTCTAGGCTCACCAGCTGTTCCAATGAGGAACCGTTCGTCATGGCAGTGAAGGGGAGGCACTGACACCTTGGCTTAGTCGAGTTAAATACCTTGTTTTTTCTACAAAATACTCCAAGGGAAGCAATCAAGTCATACATTATGGGAAACGGTGGAAAAGTAGTAGACTTACTGATCAATACAGTTTGATTTACAATAACCAAAAAGGAGAAAAAAGCATAATGATGCTCCACTTCTTAACATCCTGTTTTAGATCATGTTTCCAGGTATGTAGTGGTGCTATGTTGAATCCACAGAGGTTAAAAAGCATGGACTGCCTCACACTGATGAATACATCTACTATCAAGTGAATTTGTTGGGCAATAACAGCATTAAGAGTACAATTCTGTGCAGTTTTGCTACTTTTGGCACACTGTAGCATAAAGCCTGCCTTCTGGTGCTAACAAAGACAGGCTAAGTAATATGTCTGTATTCTCTTTTTTTCTGCATTTCAGGGTTGAATTCACAGCTGCATCTGAAGATGTTCTTCCATTCTGATGTCCTACTTGCACTGGATTGTGTAAAATGCAATGGTGGGGTTAAAAGGCACTTTACAGTCTAGGTCTCATATTTCCTGACATATATATTATGAAACATCACTGTTGTCACAAACTTCAGACGTCCTGGTCTGCTTGACTCATCTTTTACCTTTTTCTACAATATAAAATACATGAAAACAATTTTTAGGAAACTGCAACATCTTGCATACTCTGCCATAAGGCCAACTACCTTAACATATCCTTAAGATAAATACTGCAACAAAAGTTAAAAGAATCCAAGAGCAATGTGGAGTCTTTTTATGGTGCCATACCAAGTGCTAAAAATAGCAGACTTTTCCTACTGCCAATTTGAGTTTTATAATGCTATTGCAACATTTATGTTAAGATAAACGGACAACTATGCAATTCTGCCAGTACCATCAAAGCACTCTTAGAATTTTCCTGAGCTTTTATCTCACCACAAGTCCTGACCAAGTCATTTAATCACACAGTGTTCCTTAATGGTCTTCTGTACTGCATGCCTAGTAGCTACTTACAAACCTAAAATGGCAAAAGGACTATAGTATGAAGAGGAATGGGACTGTCAGTGGTCTGACCTACATCCTCAGCAGCTCTCTGGGTGAAACACTATCCTTAGTCCTGCAACTTGTGGTCCCTATACAAGATGGCTTCTGATTCATCACCCTCTTCCTCTGAATACCCAGTCTAAATCAGAAGCAGGAGGGGGGGGGGCTTTCTTTCACTTTCTTTCTTTTTAAGATCTGTGTCGATGGGCATGATCCAAGAATAATACGGTTCAGCTTCCTTAGGCAGGAGTGCTTCCTGATGGCCTGAAATGCTCCATAGCAAGGAGGTTTTAAAAAATGAACATAGAGAAACAGACCGAGTGAGTAGCAGAGAAGCAAAGGACATTTGGATGGCATTAAATCAGGAATCTGCAGATGTCAAGACTACAAACCCATGCTCAACATCCCTAATTTCAATGACTACAGGCAGAGGTGAGAAATGAGAGGGGAAAGGATGGAAAAATGTTAATGGGCGGGTTCAGAGGTAGTTACAAGGCTTGCAGTCTAGGGGGATCCTTTATGTGCGTAGCCCAAATTCCCAGTTGTCCCAAAGCAGTGTCTGGTAAAGTGAGTTGCTCAAAGTTGCACAGTAGGCAAACAACAGCTGAGGAAATCAATCCAGTACCACACGAACTACAGCTTGTAGACTTAACCCTCTGTGCTGCCTGAAGTCACTGAAATTAGTGAATCCAAGGATGTGTCACATTTAAAATAGATAGAGTCCTCCTCCGTCTTGAAAATAACACTTTCTTCTTCCGAAGTAGGCTCTGAAACTCTGCTGATACCTTTAACAACAAAGTCTAAAAACATCCACTGCTAGTGGTAGTGAATCAACTCCTCAACTTTGGGAGAAGATAAGACCCTTTCTGGTTACGGACAAAGCAGCTGGGATACTGGTGACGGACACTGCCTATGAGCCATCACAAAAACATAAGTTACAAGACATAATGAAGGATTCTTATGAGTGTATGTCTAAATTGCTATAAATTTGTGTCTATACACCTTCGTGCTACACTCTTGTCCTCTACAGCATTAACAGTGATGGTCTTTTAATGTGGAGGAACAAGATCCCAGCAGCAGCAACAACCAATGAGCTGCTGGTGATCAGAAAAGGTTGGAAGGCATCAGTTTGTTGAATAAGTGCCTTTTTACTGAATGCGTAAAAAACCATTACAACAATCTACTTTGCTGTTGAATTCCCAAAGCTGAACACATGAAAGAAAGCCCACTGGAAGAATAGTCATACCATGCATATTTGTTTTTGAATTTGGCCAAAGATTATAGAACTGTATAGAATCATGCTCTATGACAATTATCAGAACATCATCAAAAAAAGCTTTATTTTTTTTTTAATGCAAGGATGTCTGTACTGCAAGACTGCAGTGCCGAACTATGCAACACAAACAGAACTTTTAAATCTCAGGAAAAACTGAAGGCAGTAAAAGGAAGGTACAGCAATGGTGATGTCACCAGTGGCAAGAGAGGGAAAAAACAGAATCTTCCCCATTTATAGGGGAGTGTCTGATGACTTGGTAACACTCTGGCTACTAATGGCATGGGCCTCACAGCAGACTTACCTGTGTGCAGTATTACTAAACAAAGTAACTGGGTGAGCAAACTGATGTAACTAAGGACATTTTTTTTTTTAACTATGATACAGAATCTGAATCACCTAGACACAGTAAGGCCTTGCTGAGTTTAATTATGGTGGCTGCCAAAAAAGCAACTACTAGAAAATGGAAATTAAGAGTCTAAACCAACTGTACTAGAAGTAGTGAATAGTAATAGAGATAAAAACGACTGGAAATGGGATTTTAAGAAAAGGGTAGGGCAAATTACTTACAAAAAATGGGAATTGTGGGAACAATAAATGCAGAAGAGGAACAAGGTGTAAAAGAAGGCAGGATTTGAATGGGCTATGTAAATGTCTGAATTACAATGACTGAATACATTATAAGTGATATATAATGTTTGTAAGTAAATTATGTCAATATGGTTTGTGATGCATAATGTTTGCAACTAAAATGATATCAATATGGTTTTCATTTATATAAATGTATGATTGCCTGTGTCCATAAGTGATAATTTAATAAAGATGCTTCTTGTTTAAAAAGGATCTTACCTGAACATTTGTAACTAGTACCACTGTTTGATGATTTTTATTTTCACTGTTCTGGCACAATATCAGAAATTTTATGAGGGGCAAAGCTAAACAGAAAAATCAGAAGTATCCTTGAAGACCAAAGGCAGTTGAGACCTACAATGTTTTACATACAGAAAGCATAAATTACACGTGTAACACTTGCTTCATATGTGCTATACATGTATAACACACCTAAAACAAGCGTCTAAAGTAAGCTTTCATAAGAATCTCTCAACTGTTAACTGCACATTTGAGAGTAAATAAGGCAGTGGTGTAAAACCATATGCAAAGCAGCATTAACGTGTCTAGAAAAAAAGACACATAATACACTTCAGTTTTAGCAGTGATTTCAGCAAGGATGTGCCCTTTTAACTTCAGCGGCTGACTGCCGAAGGAATTTCAGGAATGTAAATTTAACTGAAAAGTGGCCTGAGAAAAAAAGGGGGAGGGAGTCACACATCCTTCATGCTGTAACATTATCTTGAGTGAGAAGAAAAAGCAGAAAGGCATGGCCTTTTCCCATGACCTCCCCACCTCTCTTTCCCAAGCTATGCCCCTCCAAATCCTTCTTCATGAGCTTCCTGTTAATGAGACTGCACCTCTCTAAAATAAAACTTTCACAAACTTCAACAATCATTCCTTTCTGTGTAAAGGGGCAAAAGGAAATGCCAAACAGATGACATCACCTTGATGGGAAAAAAATCCCAAACACTGCATAATATGCCATTGCTGCTTTCTGCTTTACTGCACAAATGGATAAGATTGGATCTCTGTGTGCATTTCTTTTTAATCCTTATATAACCCTGTCTTCCCTTGTGCAAAGCACAGTAACGGCTCAAAAATTTAATAATATAGCCTGTTCCATCTCTAACGTGTTGCAATCAGAATACTAGTGTGTAAACAAAATGTAACACACATTAGCATTTCCACTTTGCAGTCACCCACATGACTCTGTTTGCATAATCTCTACCTCTCTTTGCAAGAGTGGGGATCTTTTTGCACTCTGTCACTTATTTACCAGTAAATGGCTGGATCATCCATTCATCTGTCAACAAATCCATTTTCCCATTTTATAAACATGGGGTCAGGTTATTACTTCAACAGTGACAGTCATCTACAACCAAGGTTTACACTGTGGGGTGGCCAGCCATCCCCATCTTTTCACTTTCAACCTGTTCCTAACATCCCTTGTCTGCACACTTATTCAAAAACTTAAACCTACCACCCTCTCTGCAGACCTACTCCCTGCAGAATACCTGCAAAAAAGCTGCAAAAGCCATAGCCTACCCCATATCTATCCTGATTAATAGAACCATTACTGAAGGAACTATCCCAACAATCTGGAAAATAAAAAGCTGCGGTGGTGCAGCGGTAGCGTTGTTTCCTCATAGCAAGAGTTTCTCCCATTCGATTCTCGGCTGGTGCGCCTTTGGTCTGGAGTCTGCATGCCTTCCCCGTGGTAGAGTGGCATTTGAAAGACATGCATGAATGGGCGTGCCTTCATTGAAGGTTGGGCGTCGGGCTGGCACCGCAGCACCGTAAAAATCTACTGCCAATCATTAGCGGACCAGAGTTCCGCTCTGGTGACCCCTAACCAGGAAAAGCCGAAAGAAGAAGAACAATCACCTTGCATGAAGGAGGTAACTCTAATGAATTATCAAACTATAGACCTAAACCCATATCATCTCCACTGGCAAAAATCATGAAGAAATGCATTCATAAACAACTGTTAAACGATCTATTAGAAAACTTACTAGCTAACTGTCAACATGGTTTCAGACCATTTCATAGCACCACCTCTGCTCTTTTATCCTTCTCTGACTGTATTAATAAAAATCGCAATAATGACACACTATCCTCTGCCCTCTTTTACGATCTATCAAAAGCTTTTGATATGGTTAACCACACCTTACTCAAACATACTCAAAAACCTGTCACTAGACACACTAGCTATACAATGGTTCCAATTTTAATCAACAGGCAGCAGGCTGTACTATGGGAAAATAACATCTTCCCACCTCCCAATTGCCCCTGGTGTCCCTCAAGGCTCCATATTAGGTCCTCTTCTATTTTCTGGTTTTATAAATGACCTACATTCTGAAATACCTCAAGCTACCTGTATCCAATACGCGGATGATTCCACGTTAATATGCTCTGCCACTTCTCCAGCAGATCTACAGTCCCTAAACCAAAACGTGTTTAATACATTCGAAAAATGGCTTCTGCACCGATGTCTCATCTTGAACCCCAAAAAAACAAAACTGCTACTATTCACTCAAATCCATAGGGGCCCCCCCCCTCTTAATTTTAATGTTACATCAAGCTATGGTACTACCATATCTCCTGATACTACTACAAAACTACTCTGGGTACTAAGACAACAACCTTACCTATGATTTCCATATTAACAATACTATAAAAACAGTCAACAAAAATTTGTTCCCTCTACAGGATCAAACCCTTTCTGACCCAGCTAGCCAGGACCACAATTGCCTTAATCTCTACCCTTCTATATGCTTCCCATATATATATACTATACTGTGTAAAAGCAACTTGAACAAGCTGGCTATTTCCTACAACAATAACGCCAGATTTGCAACTGGTTCTACCGACAGAACTCATTATTGTAACAATCGTCAACAACTAGGATGGTTAGAGTTGCCAAATCTACTACTACTTAACCAACTAACAGTTGCCCACAAAATCCTACATCAACCTACTAACACACCTATACTTACGAACCTGATCACCCAGTATAATAACCTCAAGACCCTACGCTCATCAAATAAACTACTTGTACAAATAAGTATAAATACTAACAATTTGGCTGGTGATTCTCTGTTCACTAATACTGTTGGTAAAACCTGGAACTCCCTCCCCAGTGACCTAACTTCCCTTTCCTCTATAACCTTAATTAAAAGCAAACTGAAGCCATACTTTAAATCACAGTGGTTAGGCCCCCTGTGCTAACCCTGATTACCTCACTTACCTCTGGTTATTAATCTCCATACCTGTATAAGCTAGTTACTTTTCTATTAACAATAAAGAGAGTGTCATTTAACTGTTTAAAGTGTTATTAGAGATTTCTTTGTATAACTAACCATAGCTGATATGTACTAAGATTTGTAAGCAGAATCACAAGGTATTGCAAAAATCTGCTATGTACCTCCATTTGTAAAATGCCATTTACTATAAATATTTACTGTGAGTTGTGGAGCTTATCTCCCCGGACCTCTACTGAAAATGGACATATATCCAGTTGGATTAGCCCAGTCAATAAATGAAAAAAATAAATAAATAAATAGTTCTTCCACACGACACATGCGCACACACACCCCTATGGCCAATTTGGAGTGTCCAATCAACCCACTGCATGTTTTTGGAATGTGGAAGGAAATTGGAGCACCCAGAGAAAAGATACGTAAACACAGGGAGGACATGCAGACTCTGCACAGAAGGCACCCTGGCCAATAATTATTATGGCCTCTTTACAGCCATGACCCAGGCTCCAAGTGGAATGAAAATAGAGCACATAATACACCTACATGTATATGTATACAGTTTAGGGTAACCAATTAACCAGCATGATTTGAGTGGTGGTAGAAAATTGGAGAACCAGGAGGGTAAAAAAAAAAAAAAAAAATGTAGACAGCAAACAGGTCCTGTAGCTGTGTTACAGATATTACCATTGAGGCACTGCTGTAATTTTCTTCGCCTCCTAAGACTTATAACTTAACATTCAGTCATAACGTCACAGCTTTGCTTTGCCAATCAAGTTACAGAATTAATGCCTTTGGCTAAACAGTAAGGACTTCCAAGCTTAGTGGTATGTATTCTCCACCAGCTATCAGAACAGCCCATAAGCAGTTTATACTGCATAATGCACAGCAGTCCAGGATCCTGCAAAATGACAAGGTGTCTCGTAAAGCAGACATTAGGGTCAACCAGAAAAGCCTTGGCCCTCCTTATGTTTCTTTCTCTGTCTCAATTTCAGTATCACTGCAGTCCCCCCCCCCCCCCAATCATGGCCTAACTGATTTGCAGTTACCACCATCAGAGACATGCATTCACAGTCTCTTAAAACAGGCATGTTTCCTGTGCATACAGAAGATATGAGGAAGGCTAACTTTTTTGTGAGGAAGGGAAACTCTTACACCTCTTACCTAGCTAAAAGTCTCCTCAGACATCTTCAGGATCATAGGATCATCATAGATTAGTACTAGGCTAACTGCCCCTATGGGCCATTTTAAGCTTAGTCAATTATCCCATGTGAGAATCAAACCCTGTACCTTGTGTATGTAAGGTAAGCACCTTAACCATTATGCTGACAGTCCCTTCAGATGGAGTTTTGGCAGTACTGTGTTCCTCCAGTCAAAAAAGGGGGAACAAGCCTTTGTCAAGTTTTATTTTCCTGCTCCTGATGTCCTTGAATGGCTGGGGGTACTTATCAAGCCTTGGTCACCAGCTACATGGGCAGACAGCCTTATTAAGTATAGACAGCAGATGATTTTTTTCATTAATTTGCTGTATGTGTGCAGATGTGCAATTGTACTACTGTGTCCAATCTTTCTTCCATAAACAGGCCAAGGACCCAGACCACACTCAATGGCCTACTGCTCAGCTAATTTTCTGGCAAGAAAAGCAAGTGCCAAGTGCCTCCTTCATCTATTTCTGGTTGGTCCTCTATGAACCTGGGCCTTACTCCAAACATAAATTATAAGTGCAGCAGACATTACTTTTTGAAGAGTTTCTAGATTACTTCAGAGGGAAGCCAAAAAGGTAAATTTGTATGTCAATCTATACCATGGTGCACAAATCAAAATGTTATTTCTGTTCATAACTTAATGAGATTTCTGACCAAGTAACTATCAAAGCAGAAATTAGCCATCTTGAACAGATTTCTCACATTACTACTTTGCTTTCTGTGCCCTTCAGTCAGTCCTTCAGGAATGCACTTCAGACTTAAAGATGCACTCAGTTTGGGGCTAACAAATACTACTGTTACTACTGCATCCACTGCAAATGGCAGACAAAAAGTACAGTTGTGTACCTACCATAAATGTAGATGTTCGAGTGTATTCACTGCTGCAGTCATTACACTTGGGTTATCCGCCAGCAGGCTACCCTCAGTCGGCCCGAGTTCCAAAGTCTTGGTCCGGCGTCGGTTGCTGCGCCAGGGGTATAAAAGATGCAACCGATGCCATTTTCTTCAGTTTTTCTTGCCCCAGATGTCAGGTGCCCCCAGATAGGAAGGCTGGAAAAATAAAATTATGCCAAAAAGCATGCATGTACTAATATAAACATTTCCTTCATCTACAAGCAAATATACCACATAGGTTGTACAGAGTTGAGAAGTACAGAGAAGTCCCAGCAATAAAAAGGGGAAAGGTGGGTGGGTAACCTGGACTGCAACAGTGAATACACTCGAACATCTACATTTATGGTAGGTATACAACTGTACTATGTTCATCATGTTTCACTGTTGCAGTCATTACACTTGGGTTGAATCCCAAAGCTGAGGTTGGGCGGCTGGGTCTAGATTGGATTTGGAGAGGCTACCAGGCCCTGCAGGACTGCAGTGGCAAAGCCTGCTCTGGATTTAGAGTAGACAGACAAGTGGTAGTGCTTGGTGAAAATGTGCACTGAGCTCCAGGTTGCAGCTTCTAAAATGTCTTTGGTTGGTACTCCTCTGAGAAAGGCTGCTGAAGTGGCTGCTGCTCTGGTAGAATGTGGCCTAATGACCCTAGGCGCTGATTTGCCATGTTGTGCATAACTGAAGCGGATGCAGTGTCCCGTCCATTTTGACATTGTCTTCTTTGTGATAGGTTTTCCTTGTGATCCTGCAGCATAGGCTACAAACAGTTGCTCAGTTTTTCTGAAAGCTTTTGTTTTGTCCAAGTAGAATTGTAGCGGTCTGTGTAGATCCAAAGCGTGCAGAAGTCTCTCCCCTTTAATCTGGGGATTTGGGTAGAAAGTTGGTAAATGAAGGGTTTGGTTCAGGGCCACATTGGGAACTACTTTTGGCATGAATGTTGGGTTTGTCCTGAGAGAAACCCTGTCCTGGTGAAAAATGATGAAAAGTTCCACAGCCATTAATGCCTGCAACTCTGATACTCTTCTTGCTGAAGTTATTGCTAGGAGCAGAGCAGTTTTCCATAAGAATTTTATATCAGCTGTGCTGGCTGGTTCAAAAGGAGGCAGTGTGAGTTTTTCTAAAACAAAATTGAGATCCCAAGTTGGTACTGGTGCTCTCCTTGGGGGTCTTATGTTTTTTACCCCTCTGAGGTACTGTCTTAGTAGAGGATGTGAAAAAATAGGAGGTTCCGTATTGTAATGAGCTGAAATGGCATAAGCATGGATTTTAATTGATGAGAAAGATAGGCATTTGTCCAGAATCTCAGTGAGGTATTGTAAAATCTGAGGTATATTTGGAACAAGTGGGTCGAGCCCTTGTGCCTGGTTCCAAGCACAGAATCTCTTACATTTTTCTGCATAAGATTTCCTAGTGCTGGGCCTCCTGGCTTCTAAAATGACATCAATAAAGTACAGTTTTGTACCTACCATAAATGTAGATGTTCGAGTGCTAATACAGCTGCAGCCATAACAGATGGGTTCTCCTGCCGTCAGGCGGGTCCTCGGTCGGCCGAATTCCAAAGTCTAGGTCCAGCGTCGTTTGTCGTCGCTTCTTCCCTGACGTCAGTGCGCCAGGGGTATAAAAGAACCAGCCAACGCCATTTTCTTCAGTTTTTCTTGCCCCAGATGTCAGGTGCCCCCAGAAGGAAGGCAATACATGAATTTGTGTGATAAAGCAATGCAATATAATCAAAATACAGTAGTGCAAGCAAATACATCAAGAATGAATACCCCAATCAGGTTGCATGAGGAGGTGTTAGCCAATAGGCCTGTCCCAAGAGGGGAAGGAGGGAGGGAAACCTGGACTGCATCTGTATTAGCACTCGAACATCTACATTTATGGTAGGTACAAAACTGTACTATGTTCATCGTGCATACAACTGCAGTCATAACAGATGGGTAGAATCCCAAAGCTAAGAAAGGGGTGGTAGGCACTAGGTGGAACCAGAATGCCCTGCAAGACTGCAGTGGCAAAGCCCGCTCTAGATTTGGAGTATAATGGAAGGTGGTAGTGCTTGGAGAAGGTATGCACAGAACTCCAAATGGCTGCTTCCAAAATATCTTTGGTAGGAACTCCTCTGAGAAAAGCTGCAGAGGTAGCCGTGGCCCTTGTGGAGTGAGATCTGATGCCTGTAGGTACAGTTTTGCCATGAAATAAATAGCAAAAGCGTATGCAGTGGGCTATCCATTTTGAGATAGTCTGTTTGGAAATTGGCTTTCCTTGAGCTCCTATAGCATAGGACACAAAGAGCTGTTCTGATTTTCTGAAAGGCTTTGTTCTGTCCAAATATTAACGCAGTTGTCTGTCAATGTCCAAGGAATGTAGTAATCTCTCCCCTTTGTTTTGAGGATTAGGATAAAAGGTAGGTAAGTGTATAGCCTGATTCAAAGCTACCCTGGATACCACTTTTGGCATAAAGGACGGGTTGGTTCGTAAGGAAACTCTGTCCTGATGGAAGATGATGAAAGGCTGCACAGCCATAAGAGCTTGTAGTTCCGATACCCTACGAGCTGAGGTAATAGCCAGAAGGAAAGCTGTTTTCCAGGACAAATATTGCAAATCTGATGAGGCAGCTGGCTCAAAAGGAGGCAAGGTCAGCTTTTCTAGAATGAAATTGAGATCCCAAGCAGGTATTGGTTGTTTCCTTGGGGGTTTTAGATTCTTAGCCCCTCTGAGGAACTGTCTTAAGAGGGGGTGAGAGAATAAGTGTGGATCAGTGTTGTATTCTGCAGAAATGGCCGAGGCATGGATTTTGATGGAGGAGAAAGAAAGTCCACTGCTTAGCAGCTCAGCTAGATACTGTAATATTTGAGGTAAATTCAGTTTTCCAGGATCCTGGCCCTTTTTCTCATTCCAGACACAAAACCGTTTCCATTTTGCGGAGTAAGCTATTCTAGTAGACGGCCTTCTGGTCTCCAAAATGACATCCTGCACCTCCTTGGAGAGTAGGGTCTGTTGTGATGCTAAGGAATCTTCCATGTGGCTAGATTGAGTGTTTTTAGCTGGCTGTGAAGAGTTTTGAAGCTGTCCTGAGTCAGAAGAAGAGGCATTAGAGGCAGGATCCATGGTGGAGAATGCGTCAGGCTCCTCAGGAGTGGGTACCAGTGTTGTCTTGGCCAGTCTGGAGCAATGAGAATCATCTTTGGTCTGTCTGCTCTGGTTTTTAATAGAACTTTGGGCAGCAGAGGAAGAGGTGGGAAGGCATAAAGTGTCATTGATGTCCAACTGAAAGAGAGAGCGTCCACTCTCCAGGCCTTTGGATGAAAAATCCTTGAGTAGAATTTTGTCAATTGGTGATTTTTGTGGGAGGCAAAGAGATCTATGTCTGGTCTTCCCCATGCTTGAATTATCTCTGTAAAATCTTGAGGATGCAATTTCCATTCGTGTGGATCTGTCATATTTCTGCTTAGGTTGTCTGCCAGCGTGTTTTCCTTGCCTGGCAAATACTGTGCTTGAAGTTCGATTTGTAAGTCCAGGGCCATGTTCCAAAGTGACATGGCCAGTCTGCATAGGGGGTATGAATGGGTTCCTCCCTGTTTGTTTATGTACCACATTACTGTGGTGTTGTCCGTCCTTATCAATATTTGATCTGGTTGCAGGAGGTCTTTGAAAGCTATAATAGCATTTATTACTGCTAGCATTTCCTTTTGATTGATGTGTAGGTGCTTTTCTTTTTGGGACCATTTGCACCGATCTGTCATGTGCGCCCCCCAGGCGTAGTCCGAGGCGTCTGTTGTGATGACTTGATTTGCTTGAGGCTTGCTGAATGGGAGACCTGTGTTTGTTTGGCATGCTTGAGCCCACCACAGAAATTCCTTTTGAAGACATGGAATTAGTGGTATTATTGTTTCCAAACTGTGGCTGTGTTGAGACCATAGGTTTTTCAGGTACCATTGAAGTTTCCTCATATGCAGCTTTGCACATGGGATTAGTAAGATGCAAGATGCCATGAATCCCAAAGCCTGCAGAATTTTCCTTGCAGTCAGCCTGGTGCAATTTGCTAGTGTTCTGAAGTATTGAGTTAGTTGCCCCTGCTTCTCTGGCGTGAGGTAGGCCATCTGGGTGTTTGTGTCCAAGTTGGCACCCAGGAAAATTATTTTCCGAGAGGGTATTAGACTTGATTTCTTTTTGTTGACTCTGTATCCCAGAGAATTCAACAACATTATTACATAAGCCAGATGATTCAGAAGAATGTGCTTGCTGTCCGCTTGGAACAGGCAGTCGTCCAAATAGGGGTATATTTGTATCCCTTGAAGTCTGCAGTAGGCAATTACTGATGCCAGGCATTTCGTGAATACTCTGGGCGCAGTAGATAAGCCAAAGGGCAATGCAGAGAATTGATAATGGGTTGAACCTGCAAGAAATCTGAGGTATCTTCTGCAATTTTGTCTGATTGGGACATGCAGGTATGCCTCCTTGAGGTCCAATGTTACCAGCCAAGACTCCTTGCCCAGTATGGGAAGAAGCTGCTGTAGAGTGAGCATCTTGAATTTTGGTACGAGTAGAAATGTGCTTAGGATGGATAGGTCCAAAATAGGTCTCCAATCTTTTCCCTTCCTTGGTACCAGGAATAGTCTGGAATAAAAACCTTGACCTTGTTCGTGCGTAGGTACCTCTTGAATAGCTTTCATGTCTATGAGATCTGAAATTTGTCTTTGTGCCTCTGCCCTTTGATTGTGTGGCAGGTTTGGCATGCCTCTCATTTTTGGAAGGGTGTGAAAATGGAATCTGTAGCCTCTGTTTATAATGTCCAGGATCCATTTGTCTTTTGTGACAATATGCCAATTTTTTGAAAATAATGCCAGTTTTCCGCCTAATGGTGCTGCCATTTGAGTTTTGCTTGGCATGCAAAGGGGAAAGTCATTGGGCATGCTTTCTGAATGGTTGCGAGTTATCCTCACCACCTCTTTGTGTAGGAGCTTGCCATTGTCTGCCTCTAAATGATCCTTGGGATTGCCCTCTGCCCCTCGGGCGCCTGTATCTACCTCTTTGGGGTCTGTCCGTGGCTGGAAAGGACCAATTTTTGGAAGGCCAATTTCTACTGAAACATGGGGGTTGTACCTGTAGAAAATCTTTCACTTTTTGCATTGATTTAGCCTTTTCCTCCATTTTCCTTAATACCTCCTCAGCATTAGCACCAAATAATACATCCTTTTGTAGAGGGGCATCTAGTAATTTAGCTTTGACATGATCTGGTAAGGTTTGTTCCTTGAGCCAGGCATGTCTACGTATGACTGATCCTGTAACAGCAGCTCTACATGAGGCCTCTAGAGCATCAAAACCACATTGTAAGGTATATGTTTACCCATTTGTTTTGCACTATGCATCAAATCCTGCAACTCCTTCAAGTCTGGTTGTTCAGGTTGTGACATTTTACTTCTCAATTGTGATAACAAAAACTGTTGATACTTTAGCATATGGAACTGACAGTTTAATGCCCTCATGGTTAAGGTGGCCGAGGTATATACCTTTTTTCCCCACCTTTCTAAGGATCTGGAATCTCTCTCGGAAGGTAATGGATTTTTAGCAGTGGAGGCCTTAATTCCCTTGGGGCCCTGTGAGATAGTTTCTGGGTCAGCAGCATGGCTTTTGTACAGAAATTGGTGTGAGTCAGGAACCCTGTAGTACCTGTCAGGCTTGACTGGAGCTGGAGGTAGAGAATCCGGGTTGGCAGGCCTCCGAGTACACATCATCTAGTATGTCCAAGAGAGGAGGTATAGCTAGAGGCCTGTGCTGAGGCAGCAAGAGAAATTCCCTAAGCCTTTTCTTGGAATCTGAATAATCTTGGTCTTCCCAGTGGAAGTGCTCCCTTAAGGTATGCAAAGTTTCCCCAAATGAGTAATCCTCTGGGGGGGATACAGAGGGAATGGACTCCTCTGCATCAGAGTTTTCAAAAGGGGAGTAAGAATGTTCCTGTTCATCAGAGTGCTCTGATATAATGGAGCCCTGATCAGAGGAGGGGGATTCTTCCTCCACTCTGAGCCTTTTGTCCGGGGGGGGGGGGGTAGAGAACCCCTGATAAGAGTAATTAGATCCTCAGCCATCTTAAGCATCTGTTTTTTAGGCATGGAGCCTGGAGATGGGCCCTGTGTAGCTTGTCTCTTAGAATGCATGGCTGCTTTAGACTTAGTGAAAGCCTTGATGGAAAAAGAAGAGGAAGGTCTGAAGACACCTTGAGAGGAGGTAGACCTGTCCACATTTTGAGATTCACCGCCAAGAGTGGCTTCGTATCTGTAGTCGGGTGTGGGCGAGGAGCCTGCGACCTCGGGCACAGGAGACACCGCCAATGTAGTGTTGTCGGTAGTCAGGGGCTGCGTAGGCGCCTCGCTGAGAACCGGACCACGTGTAGTCGGCTTTGGCGTGGTGTCGTTAGAGGCCGCGGACCTCGTGTGTCGGTCCTTGTCTTTGCGTTTTTTAGACAAAACTGGAGTCGGAGTATCCGACGACATAATATAGTTAAATTTTTTGCCGAAATAATGCTGGGCGAACTCCGCCCGACGCTTAATGGTGCGTTTGTTGAATGTAGCACAAAAGCGACAGACAGAGACGTCGTGGTCTGGGCCTAAACAAGGAATACAGAGGGAATGGAAATCCTTATGCGGTATTTGCTTCCCACATGAAATACAATTATTAACTTTGTCTGACATCGGTCTGAGGCAAGAAAAGTTTCCCCAACGGGGTACTTAGCTTTCAAGAAGACTTCGGTTGCAAAATTTTCGTAATTTCAGGAGCTGGCCGACCGGTACTTGCGAACTGCTTCTGCTTCGGGCACCGCGCGGCAAGAAAGACTGAAGAAAATGGCGTTGGCTGGTTCTTTTATACCCCTGGCGCACTGACGTCAGGGAAGAAGCGACGACAACCGACGCCGGACCTAGACTTTGGAATTCGGCCGACCGAGGACCCGCCTGACGGCAGGAGAACCCATCTGTTACGACTGCAGCTGTATGCACGATGAACATCAGCTTTAGAGAGAGGTGCAGTCTGAGTGGCTACATTATCTGCCATTCTGCCAGATTTAAGGTTCTGAGTTGGCTGTGCAGAATCTGATTGTTTTGTTGAGTCAGTAGATGAGGAATTTGAGGTAAATGCCAAGCTGGGCCCTGAAACAAGCTCTTTAGGATTGGGTACCAGTGCTGACGTGGCCAGTCTGGGGCAACCAGGATAATTTTTGGCCTTTCTTGTCTGACTTTTAGGAGCACCTTGGTAAGAAGAAGCATTGGAGGGAAGGCAGAGACTGTCAGAGCTTTCCAGCTGAATGATAGAGCATCCACTTTCCATGCTTGAGAGTGATAAGTTCTTGTGCCGAATTTCTGCAGTTGGCAATTGTGAGGGGAGGCAAAAAGATCTGGCTGGGCATCCCCATTTCCTTGTTATCATGCTGAACACTTGTGGATTTAGTTTCCATTCGTGAGGGTCCATGAGATTTCTGCTTAGTTCGCTGCCAGTGTATTTTTTGTTCCTGGCAGGAATTGTGCCTGCAGATGTACCTGATAGGTTAGTGCTGTGTTCCACAAGGTCATGGCTTGCCTGCATAAGGGGTAGGAATGTGTGCCCTCTTGCTTGTTTATGTACCACATAACTGTGGTATTGTCCGTCTTTATTAGTAGTTGTCCTGGATGTAGTAGGTCCTTGAAAGCTGTCAGGGCATTCTGTACAGCTAGCATCTCTTTCTGATTGATGTGAAGATGCATTTGTTCCTTGGGCCACGTGCCCTGAATAAATTTTCCTGCCATATATGGCCCCCAGGCATAATCCTATGCATCCGTTGTTATTGTCTGCCTGGCTGTGGGTAAGGTGAATGGCTGTCCCTTGTTGTGGTGACAGGCCTGGGACCACCATCGAAACTCCCGTTGTAGGCAGGGAATTAAAGTTATGATGGTCTCCAGGCTGTGACAATGTTGGGTCCAAACAATTTTTAGATACCACTGTAGTTTCCTCATATGCAGTCTTGCATATGGAATTAGTAGAATGCAGGACGCCATGAAGCCCAGGGCCTGCAGAATTTTTCTTGCAAGGAGCGGAGTCTTTGTTGCCATCAGTTGAAAGTATTGATTCAGTTGCCTTTGTTTGTCTGGCGTGAGATAAGCCATCTGGGCAGTTGTATTTAAGCTTGCACCCAGGAATATTATCTCTTGAGAGGGCACTAGTTTTAATTTCTTTTCGTTTACTATGTACCCTAGGCAAATTAATAATCTTTTTACAAATGCCAGATGCTTTAGTAGAATGTCCTTGCTCTCCGCTTGAATAAGGCAGTCATCCAAGTAGGGATATATCTGAATTCCTTTTTGTCTGCAAAATGCAATTACTGGTGCCAGGCATTTTGTGAAGACCCTGGGCGCAGTAGATAAGCCAAAGGGCAGTGCAGAGAATTGGTAATGCATTGATCCTGCTATGAATCTGAGGTATCTTCTGCAAGTTTGTCTGAGTGGGACATGCAGGTATGCCTCCTTGAGGTCCAAAGTAACTAGCCAAGCCTTCTTGCCCAGCATGGGTAGAAGCTGCTGTAGTGTTAACATTTTGAATTTTGGAACATCCAGGAAAGTATTTAGGATTGACAGGTCCAATATTGGTCTCCAGGCTTTGTCCTTTCTGGGTACTAAGAAAAGTCTTGAGTAAAATCCTTGCCCCTGTTCTTGCTGTGGTACTCTTTGAATAGCTCCCATGTCCATGAGAGCAGCAATTTGTTTTTGCGCCTCTGCCCATTGGTTTTGTGGCAGGTCCGGCATACCTCTTGATTTTGGAAGCATGTGAAAGTGGAACCTGTAACCCTGAGAAACAATATTCAGTACCCATTTGTCCTGGGTGATTATGTGCCAATTTTTTGAGAAAAGTGCTAGCTTTCCCCCTAGGGGTGCTGCCAAAAGGTAAGTGCTTGCCATCTGTAGAGGTAAGTCATTGGGACTGTTTCCTATAAGGTTGTGATTTGTCTTCCCCTCCTTTGGGGGCTGAAGCACCCCATTGTTTAGGTCTGTAGGAGCCTTGGGGCTGAGATCTGCCTCTTGGGCGTCTGTATCTGCCTCTTTGTGGCCTGTCTGACACCGGAAAGGACCAATTTTTTGAAGGCCAGTTTCTGCTAAACCTAGGTGGTTGAACCTGTAAGAAATCCTTTACTGTCTGCATTGATTTTGCTTTATCCTCCATTTTCTTTAACACCTCTTCTGCCTTAACACCAAACAAAGTATCATGCTGTAGTGGAGCATCCAATAATTTTACTTTAACATGGTCAGGTAAACTTTGTTCTTTCAACCAAGCATGCCTTCGAATAACAGAGCCTGTAACTGCGGCTCTACAAGAAGCCTCTAATGAATCAAAACCACGTTGTAAAGTATGCTTTCCCACTTGTTCAGCTGCATACAATAAATCCTGCATTTCCTTACTGTCAGGACTTTCTGAGATTGAAACCATTTTCTGCTTTAACAATGACATGAGGTACTGTTGATACTTAAGCATGTGAAACTGGCAATTTAAAGCCCTTACAAGTGTAAACTTTTTCCCCCATCTGTCCAGAGCTCTGGAATCCCTATCTGAGGGGACAGGGTTTTTAGCAGTGGAAGCCTTAACCCCTTTAGGACCCTGAGAAATTGTTTCTGGATCTGCAGCAGGGTTTTTGTAAAGAAATTTATGAGAGTCAGGGACCCTGTAGTACCTGTCTGGCTTGACTGGTGCAGGGGGTAAAGAATCAGGAGTCAGACTGGATTCAGAGAAAACATCATCAACAATATCAAGCACAGGGGGAATAGCCAGGGGCCTGTGCTGGGGCAATAAAAGAAAGTCTCTGAGCCTTTTCTTGGATTCTGAATAATCCTGGCTCTCACAATGGAAATGCTCCCTCATGGTGTGCAGGGTTTCCCCAAAAGAATAATCCTCAGGCAGAGAGGCTGATGGTATAGACTCTTCTGCATCAGAGTCCTCATAGGGAGGGAGAGAGTATCCCTGATCAGAAGAAGAATCAGAGGAAATAGAAACCTGGTCAGAGGAATCATAGTCAGTGTCTTGCCTAGGCCTTTTGTCAGGAGGGGGATGGGAACCACTGATTAAATTAATAAGGTCTTCGGCCATTTTAAGCATCTGTTTCTTTGGCATGGATGACTGTTCAGTAGAATGCTGTACTTGTTTCCTTGTCTTTAATGGTGTTTTTAACTTTGCACTGGCTGCTGTAGTGGGCTTAAGTGTAAGCTGTGAAGGTCTGAAAACACCCTCAGAAGACGATGCCTGCTCAGCGGCTCCGGACCCATCTGAGGGAATAGTTTCAGTAGGCCCAATACCTTGAGTTTTCAAAGGCCTCGGTGTCTCCACGTGGCTGTCAGATATGGCCTGTGGCTCTGAGGTAGCGGGTGTCAGGGGCTGCGAAAGCGCCTCACTGAGAACCGGCGACTGGCCTAGATGAGGTTTCGTCGTCGGTTTTGGACCTAGGATACCTGTCCTTTTCTTTGTCTTTGCGTTTTTTATAAATTCCGGTCATCGGTTGTTCCGACGGCATTATGTTGTTAGAAAAATATGTATTTAAATACATGTGAAATGCTAGTTTAAAAGCAAGGTAGTTTATAATACATTTTATTCTATTAATCATATAACAGAAGAGATAAATTCATGTGTAAATGCAAGTAGCTTCTGAAACTGCAGTGTGCTTTGACCCCTGACCCTGGCAGCTGCCAGCTCAGCAAGCTTAATGTTATGCTTTTCATAAGTGATTATCTGCTGGGTCAGGAAATTAAATGTGTAAATCTTTTGCTTCTTCCTGATAAGATAACTTGTCCTTGTAAATAATTAAATCTTCCTTTCCTGATGTAGTAACTTGTCCTTTTAAGATAAAAACACAGCTGGTGGGAAAGTGAAACAGTGAACAAAGAGGTGAATTTAAAGACTGAATCTGCTATTGTATTCGAACTAATATGAGACCTTTAAGAAGTAACTTTACAGAAAGACATTATGACTGGCCAGCTGGATAGCAAGGCCGTATTGTATCTAAAGGAAAAGTTTTTTTTAAATGTACTGCATCAGCATTATTAGATGAATAGGACACTGTTAGTAAAAGTGATGTAGATGCCTTGTGACTAACCACGTCAGTAAGGTGGGCATAACTTGAATGCAAACACTATAAAATATTCTGTACTTCCTGCATCATGTCAGACAAAATTCTGTACTTGTATGTTTTTTTGCCTCCTGGTGTACACTAGTAAACTTTTGAATCTGAACCTCCTGTGTATTGAATTCTGATTTTTTATTTAACAGTTTGATCCTTTCGAGACGGAATTCCCTTGGTAAGCTGCAGATCAGAGTGTATCGGTGGTCGAATACTGTGCAGGAGAAGTTACCGAAATGGTTCTTCTTGAGTGAAAAGACCTCCGACTGAATTGTCGTGTGTAAAGAGGCTGGCCACTTTCTGATCTGTGTCCGAAGAGCGGAATTTGAACATTTTCAAGACCAGGAGGCTCAGGTAGGAAGAATTTGCCTTTTTTCTGTTTTAGATCAGGGACTGGGTTACAGTATATTGTTGTCAAGATTTGTTTTTGCAGATCAGGGACAAAAAGAAGTACTGTATATTTTGTCATAGATCAGGGTAACAGAATAAGGTAGACAGTTATTCTAGATAAACTGTAAACAGGAACTAAGAATTTGACATCACGTGATAAAAAAAGGGTTACATAACATTTTCTTTGACATGGGTAATCAGTGCACTAAAACCTCGCGAGATACGCCCCTAACCGAAGACGCAAAATACATGCAATTACAGCGTGCTGATAATGTTCGGTATTATACGAAATGGGTTAACAAATATGAATTTGATGGTAAACTAGATAAACTTACACTAGTTAAACTCCTTAAACAGCTTAAATCTGATGCAGGAGGTCAGGCAAAAAAGCAACGCCAACTAGGCATACCTCAAGCACACAGGTGGATTGAGGAAGCAAATCGTAGAGAACAGAAGCTTAAAAATTCAAAAACATTATTTTTAGACAAAGAGGATAATAACTTGGTAATAGCTACAGCTCCTCCTCCTCCTCCCTTGCCCCCTCCCTTACCCATTTCAGGATATGAAGCAAGTGGACAGGCTGGTCCGCCTCCGCGTTATCCTGAAGTTTCAGTAAGACCACAACCATTTGTTAGAGATCCTATTGAGACTAGGTCTTGAACACGTAAAACACATAGGGACACAGAATCATACCAGATAGAGAGAAATCTACAGGATGAGAGTGAGGAAGAAATATGCCCACTTATAGAAGTTCCAAATCCTCGGGCAGGATCCAACACTCTTAGTATATAGACCATGGACACCGGAAGATATCCGGAAGGCTACCGAGGGAATCCCCCATGCGAAAGTTAATTTTACGAAATTTTTAGAAGATGTACAAGGCATGAGGTTAAGTTACCACTTGAATGGGGAAGAAGTAGAAAAAGTAGTAAGACAAATTATAGGTCCAGATTGGCACATGATTTGTGGCACCTGGAATCCTCGTAATGCAGAACTTAGGCCACTCCCACATAGTGACGCAGAGTTAGACAACAGAGTGAAAGGTCTGACAGACCGAATCTCTGAGAAATGGAAACCTAGAGCAAACTGGACTTGCATTAATCAATGCATACAACAGGAAAATGAGACAATAGATGGATATTATGCTAGATTATTAGAATGCTTTAATAATCATAGCGGTATGTCGGTTCCTGAGAACCAAACAACTGATTCCCCGTATGAACAACAATTAAAAAATGCATTTTTGAAAGGTTGCATTACACCTATTAGTAGCTTCTTTACGAAGCATATGATAGATCATCGAACAGGGAGGCTACAAGCCTTACTCGAATACGCTAGACATGCTGAGACATTTTAACAGTAAAAAGAAAAAGAAGGCGCAAGTCTTCACTGCTGAAGACGGAGCTGAAGTATTTGTATTACAGTCAGGTAAAAAGGGCAAGAAGAATGCCCAGGGAAACAAACAGTCTGACAAACGATCAGAAGATTTTGAAGAGAGGAAAAAGAGAGGTGAATGCTTCAGGTGTGGAAAGAAAGGGCATCTAGCTAGGGACTGTAAACAAAATAAGAAAGCAACGACGGAAGATAAAGGGGATGAGGACTGACTATATGATAGTGAGGATACATCATATGAAAGTCAGGAATCACCAGTAACAGCTAGAATAGAAAAGACAAATGCCAATGTAGTAGAAGGAGTAGAGGAAGTACAAATTGACTTAGACGAAAATGGAAATGAAATTTTAGATTTAGCATTGTTGAGCCTGGAGCTCTACCTAGCAGATACAAAACCGGAAGCGACACTTCTGGTGGAGGGAAGGGAAGTTAAATTCCTGTGTGACTCACGAGCGTCACGGACTTTGACACACCCCTCCAAGTTACCAGAACATTCCAAATCACCTGATTATATATTAGTAAAAGCAGCAAACGGACAGCTATACAGGGAGCCACTCTCCCATGATATAGCAATAACTAACCCTGTTTCAGGTATGACCCAGAGAAGTAAAATAGTTGTGTCTGCAAAGTGTCCAGTAAACCTATTGGGCAGAGACCTTATGCAGATATTTGGCATAGCAGTAGCTCCAACTGTACAAGGTATGGAGGCACAGAGACAAATGGATACCTTTGTAGTGCGATCGGAGGGTGAAACTTTTTACTGGTACAGCCAAGACCTAGTCACGACTGGTCCAGGGGCAGTAACCGAGGAACTGATGAACGTAGCCATCAGTAAAGCCCCCTCCCTTGACACGGATCGACAGCATTTGTTACACTGTACTCTATACTACTGTACCACACCAGGACCTGATAGAGAGTATGAGCAAGAACTGTTTAGAAATCGTGCAACTAGATTGGTTTTGCGTACTCTGTACTGGGATGCTGAAGGGAACAGTGTAGTTAGCTGTTCATTACCTCAAGAATTCCTTGCATTGTATAGATCAAATCGGTTGCCACATGTCAGCTTGACAAAGAACAAAAGTGTTAAATGGGCAGACTTAGGAGAAAAAGTAACAAGATGGGAGAAACAGACTGATTTAGAACTGTCAGAACAAGGGATACAAAAACAAAAACTGAATTGGTTGACACAGACAGATCCAGCTGTACACTTGCAATCTAGCGAGGACAGCTGATTAGCATTTTTATTAGAAGAAGAAGAAAAGACCTTATGTGAAATTCCGACAACTCTCTGGTCAACAGGCAAGTCAGATGTACTTATTCGAACAGCAGGACCAGTTACAATTACCCCAAAGTCAGCTTTCAGACCACAGAAAAGACAATACCCTTTGAGAAAGGATGCAGAAATAGAAATTAAGCCTATAATAGCAGCATTACTCAAAGAAGGAGTACTGGTAGAATCTCCTGATTCACCATGTAATACACCCCTATTTCTTGTTAAAAAGCAAACGGGGAATGGCGGATGGTACAAGATTTACAAGCTGTAAATAATGCAGTAATACCTAGAGCACCTACGGTGCCAGACCCACATACTTTGTTAAATGATTTAGAACCGCAACAGAAGTATTTCTCTGTGGCAGATATTAGCAATGCTTCCTTTTCAATACCTATACATCCTGATAGTCAATATTGGTTTGCATTTACATTTCAGGGTAAAAGGTATATGTATACTCGACTACCACAGGGATATTGTGAGAGCCCAACAATTTCTGCACAAGAAATGGCTAGCAACCTGGCAGGATTTACCCCACCGGGAGGTAGTCAAATTCTACTTGATGTAGATGACATCTTGCTAGCAGCCCCCACCCAGCAGCAGTGCAGGGAGGATACTGTAGCATTATTGAAATTTTTAGCAATACAAGGACACAAAGTAAACAAAAGTAAGTTACAACTTTGGAGAAAACAAGTTAGATACTTGGGATATGTAATATCCAATGAAGGTAGAATACTAGATGAGGAAAGAAAAACAGCGATTTTTCAAGCACCCAAACCAACAACCAAGAAAGAAATTATGTCTTTCTTAGGTACAACTAATTTCTGTCGGAGCTGGATACCAAATTATGCTTTGGAATCTGCGTCACTCACTGACTTGATATATAAGACACCAATGGCAGCACAAGACATTTTACAATGGACAACAGAAGCAGAAACGGCTTTCTACAGGTTGAAGCAGTTGATAGCTTCTTCATTAGTTTTAGGACTTCCAAATTATCACAAACGATTCTTTCAGACCGTAGACTGTAAGCAAGGGTACATGACGTCAGTATTGACGCAACAACATGGGGACAAGCAACGCCCCATAGCTTACATCACAGTTAGACCCAGTGGCGCAATCTTTGCCTCACTGTGTACAAGCAGTAGTTGCAGCCGCAATGGCAGTACAGGCTTCGGCCTCAGTGGTGTTATTCCACCCTCTCACATTGAGAGTGCCTCATGCAGTTGCAATAATTTTACTGCAAGAGAAAGTGGCATACCTTTCTCCTGCTAGACATCTTTCATGTATGACTATACTGCTGAGTCAACCTCATATGACAATTGAACGATGTACGACATTGAATCCATCAACATTACTTCCAACTCCTGCGGAGGGCACACCACACAGCTGCCTGCAGGAAATTGAACAGTTAGCTTTACCTAGACAAGATCTTACAGATATGCCCTTGGATAATGCCGAGGTGACATATTACGTGGACGGCTCATGCAGAAGGGGTCCTACAGGGAAGAATCTGGTGGGATATGCAGTAGTTACAGACAATGAAATTTTAGAAGCTCAATCCTTACCACACAACTTATCTGCACAAGCAGCAGAGTTAATAGCTTTGACGAGAGCATGTACTTTAGCAAAAAACAAGTGTGTAAACATATATACTGACAGTCAGTATGCTTTTTCTACAGTACATGTATTTGCACAACAATGGAAAAATAGAGGAATGATAACATCCAGTGGAAAACCTATTAATCATGCGCAATTTATTTTGGAGCTATTAGAATCTATTCAGTTACCTACCAAAGTAGCTATTTGTAAATGTGTAGCTCATACAAAACAACAGGATAAGATTTCAAAAGGCAATGCACGAGCTGATGCAGCTGCAAAGCAAGCAGCCTCAGAAACTTTACTTTTAAATGAGGAATTACAACCCTCTGAGATTTTAGATTTAGACATGTTAAAAACAATGCAGATGCTTACTACAAAAGCAGAAAAACAAAAATGGGTAAAACAAGGTGCAATTCTTGAGAATGGACTGTACATTTCCAAAGAGAAAAAAACAATATTGCCGTCTAATTTATTTAGATATTCAGCTTTGTTGAGCCATGGGCAGAGCCATGTCTCAACAGGGGGGATGGTACAGTTAGTAAATCGAATATTCCAAACATATGGATACATAAACTGCACAATAAAATTGTGTGCAGCTTGTCATACTTGTAACAAGCACCATGCACAAGGAGCATTTAAAACCAAGCAAGGAAGTTTTCCTATACCACCATACCCGTTCCATACTATTTGTATGGGTTTCATAGAATTGAATAAATGTGAAGGGAAGAAGTTTTGTTTAGTTATTGTAGACATGTTTTCTAAATGGGTAGAAGCTTTTCCAACCAAAAACCCGGATGCAGCAACAGTAGCAAAAGCCCTGATAAAAGAAGTAATCCCTAGATTTGGCATTCCGGAGAGGATTTATAGTGACAATGGCACACATTTTGTGAATCAGACGATTCACCAGCTTGGGAGATTTTTTGGTATCTCCTTAAAGAACCATTGTGCCTACTACCCCACAGTCAGCAGGACTGGTGGAAAGGTACAATGGTACCCTAAAAAGTAAACTTAGAAAGCTAGTAGAGGAGACCCAAAAGAATTGGATATACTGTCTGCCTTTAGCACTGCTGAGTATGAGAACGGTTCCAAATGTAAAGGGTTTGACTCCCTTTGAAATGGTTTTTGGGAGAGCATATTATGTGCCTCAGTGGAAAGCTCTCATGCCTGCAGAGCAGGAGGCTGACAGTTCGTTACCAGAATATATGAAGAAATTGTTAAGGAATAAGTCTGTTTTGCAGTTTAAATCTTTTTCAGATAAGGAACAGACCAGACCGGTGGAAACAGTCGTTGTCCCTGGAAGTTGGGTGTGGCTGAAAGTGACGAAAAGGAAAAACTGGGCGAGTCCAAAGTGGGAAGGTCCGTACCAGGTTCTGTTGGCAACGCCTACTGCAGTTAGAGTGGCCGAGAGGACGTCCTGGGTTCATTTGACGCATTGTAAACCGGTAAAGAACTTTCAACTTGATAAAAACTTTGAGACTGATACACAACCAGACCGAGATGGCCAAAAACAAAGCGAATAGAACTTTAGATCAACCCCAGAGATGCTGCATAATCATTTTGTTGTGTGTACATTTATTAACTGTAATTGTGACAATTTTTCTCTTGTTGTGGTTCATCCTACACACAACCACACAAGTGAAAGTGGGAAGGCGTGATGAAACGTCTATAGACTGGCATCCAAATTTTAACACATACCTGGCCATGAAACGTGTGTATGCAGAGACTATGAACATTTCAAATTGCTGGGTTTGTACAGCTATACCAACAGCATATGGAGGACTGATAATGTCCGCTGTCCCTTTGGGGATAAATGAGACTTGGGAGAATTTACTTTTCGACACAGGAACTGTGAGATCACAGGACAAAATAGCTTTATTTTTACCTGTCACACAAACAGGAGTTGTATGTTTCTATAAAAATGACACCCTCCAGGTGGGCAGGAGCAATTGTAATATAACCATATCTTACCGATGTTGTATTAAGAATGGTAATGGCAATGCTTTTTGCAATACTAATTATGACTCGTATTTGAACTCATTGAAAACGACTATGAGTGACATTCAAAAAAATCCAGTTTTGTTTAAACAATTGTCAGTTATAGATCAAAAAATGTTTCATGCAGGGCTGATGCGTATTAGTACTAAAGTAGAAAACTGTTATTTTATTTGTGGGAAAAAGGCATATAAATGGTTACCTGAGAATTGGTCTGGCAGTTGTTTTTTGGGTTACTTGGTTCCGGCAATAAGACATACTGCAGAATTACCTTTGGGTAAGATACAACGTAAGGAAACAGCTCAAAAATCTGAAGGTCCAGTTAAGAAACCTGTGAATCCAGTTGGGAAGATCGAAGCTGGTTGGAAAGACCATAATTCAGTAAAAGACAGAAGTGAATTGACTCATATGGACTTGGGTGACAGTGTTATATCCTGGGCAGGAATACTACCAGCCTATGGAGCAGTCAAATCGATCTGGGAGCTGAGGAAGTTGTCGAAACTTCTCGAAGTAATGAGTAATGCAACTTTTTCCGCCCTAGAATTGCTGACTGATGAACTACCGACGCCGGACCTAGACTTTGGAATTCGGCCGACCGAGGACCCGCCTGATGGCAGAAAACCCATCTGTGATTACTGCAGCTGTATGCACGATGAACATCTGTAGTACTCCAAAATCGGATGGCTCTTGACTTCACCCTAGCGGCGAGAGGTGGTACATGCGCGCTTATCAAAGAAGAATGCTGTGCTTTCATCCCTGACAATCGCCACGAGATAAATAATCACCTAGAGGTAATTCAGCAAGTATCAGCCATGACTGAACCAGGCCCAAACCCACTGACAGACTTTTTCCAAAGTCTGTTTGGGGGGTGGGGTTCCATCCTAATGAACATTCTAATTGCTATTTGTGTGGGTATACTCCTAATAGGAGCATGTGTTTGCTGTGGAATTCCCTGCATGAAAAGATTAATCAAAGATTTTGTTGATGTATCTGTTACTGAAACTTTCTACCAAGATATTGAAATTGAAAGATTGATTTCAGATGACGCTTTTTCTGAAGTATAGATTAAATGACTCACCTAGCTGAAAATCCTGAGTGGGAAAGGCTAGGAGATGAAATGACACTATGCATACTTCAAAATAGAATAAAAAGTATTAATAGGGGGAAAATGTTAGAAAAATATGTATTTAAATATATGTGAAATGCTAGTTTAAAAGCAAGGTAGTTTATAATGCATTTTATTCTATTAATCATATAACAGAAGGGATAAATTCATGTGTAAATGCAAGTAGCTTCTGAAACTGCAGTGTGCTTTGACCCTGACCCTGGCAGCTGCCAGCTCAGCAAGCTTAATGTTATGCTTTTCATAAGTGATTATCTGCTGGGTCAGGAAATTAAATGTGTAAATCTTCCGCTTCTTCCTGATAAGATAACTTGTCCTTGTAAATAATTAAATCTTCCTTTCCTGATGTAGTAACTTGTCCTTGTAAGATAAAAACACAGCTGGTGGGAAAGTGAAATAGTGAACAAAGAGGTGAATTTAAAGACTGAATCTGCTATTGTATTCGAACTGATGAGACCTTTAAGAAGTAACTTTACAGAAAGAAATTATGACTGGCCAGCTGGATAGCAAGGCCATATTGTATCTAAAGGAAAAGTTTTTTAAATGTACTGCATCAGCATTATTAGATGAATAGAATACTGTTAATAAAAGTGATGTAGATACCTTGTGACTAACCACGTCAGTAAGGTGGGCATAACTTAAATGCAAACACTATAAAATATTCTGTACTTCCTGCATCATGTCAGACAAAATTCTGCACTTGTATGGTTTTTTGCCTCCTGGTGTACACTAGTAAACTTTTGAATCTGAACCTCCTGTGTATTGAATTCTGATTTTTTATTTAACATATGTAATTAAACCTTTGGCCAAAATAATGTAAAGCAAAATCAAACCGACGTTTAACAGTGCGTTTGTTGAATCTAGCACAAAACCGACAGCTAGTAACGTCGTGGTCAGGGCCTAGGCAAGGAATACAGTAAGAGTGAAAGTCCTTAAGAGGTATTTGCTTCCCACAAGAAATACAATTATTAACTTTTACTGACATCGGTCTGGAGCAAGAAAAAGTTTCCCCAATGGGGTACTTAGCTTTATTGAAGACTTCGGTTCTGAAACTCAATTTCGAAAATCTCAGGAGTTGGCCAACCGGCACTTGCAAACTGATTTTGTTTCGGGCATCGCGCAGCAAGAAAGACTGAAGAAAATAGCATCGGTTGCATCTTTTATACCCCTGGCACACTGACGTCAGGGAAGAGGCGACAGCAACCGACGCCGGACCAAGACTTTGGAACTCGGGCCGACTGCAGGTAGCCTGCCAGCGGATAACCCAAGTGTAATGACTGCAACAGTGAAACACGATGAACATCTTAACCACAGGAACGAAACATTGAACTTTTTACGCCAAAGTTCATTAAGAAAAGTGATTGTGCCAACAAACTAAATAGACAACTTCAATGCTTGAACAACATCATTTTAAAGGAAAGATGATTATTTTCTCGGGGAAAAAAGTGATAACTCCTGCTGAATTAAAACAGTCCTTAGAAATAACAGAAACAACAGAAAACTGTAATAACTGCAGTTCTTAACACATTACATACCATAATTTATTTAACTCTGGAATCTTCACTAGACAGCATATTAAAAGACATCTGCTCCTTCTCGTATATCTCATTCACTCCTTCTCCCCCATCTCACAAAACATTATTTCCATTTTTTTCAACACTAAGAACATAACAGAGGCTAAGGGGGACAGGGGGTGGTGAACTACAGATCTATGGCGATACCTACATGCACCTTGGGCAAGAAGGATAAACGGTGGTGAAATGGAAGGGCTATTCCTAACATGCACAAAGACTATGATCCCAAAGACCTCTTCCACCTACATACCACTATGTCTGGATTTTAAACTTACTAAGCTCCCTTCCTGAAAGCCTGTTGGATGCATCAAACCTTAACAATGAATATACAGAAATTTGCCATCACAGCACAGGTTAACCTGGAAGCAAGATGGGCCCACTGCTTAAAAATTTTCCTCCACTAAATGTTACCGGGGAGTTCTACAATCTGCAAACTCAGATGTCATTATTCTGCCCTGGTACTAGACAGGGGTCAACTAAGCTAACTGTGAACCTTCTCCATTTACTCTCATCCATATGCCTAACTTCCTATAATACTTCACAATATGCACAGTTTTGCTACATGAAATGACTGTTGCACTTGTTTCATCTTCCCCATGCCTGCAGTTTAATGCAGCTTTTCTTACTGACTATACAATAATATGAGAAAAGAAAATTATCTTAAACCATGAAAGCTGCTTTAATGACAGTAAATGTCAACAACTACCTCTGGTTATTTGCACCAATGTGTGGCTTCATCTCTAAAACAAATAAGTTATGTACTTACCATAATGTTTCATGCGAGTTGCTCATCTCGCCTTCATTCTTATACTGATAGGTTCGGAGCCCATCCCTTGGCTCTGAGTCAGCCAATTGCAAAGCTCGAGGTCTTCAAATAGCTCGAGGCCAAGTCCCTATCCCATGATGCACCTAGAGTTACCTCAGATCTTGTTTGCTGTGTATAATAATACCATATGTCATTCTTTCACTCCCAAAAAAGGGTATAGAAGGATTGAGCAACTAGGATGGATCCAGCATCTCGGTCATAGCCCAGAAGAGGGTAGAAGGGAGGGACGTAAGAATGAAGACGAGATGAACAACTCACATGGAACGTTATGGTAACTACATAACTTCTTTATGTGAAGTTGTTCTATTTCACCGTTTTGTTCTTTACTGATGGGTAGCGTCCCAAGCACCATCAATCTTGGGTGGCTCACGGGAGTATATTTCTCAGGACCGTGGATCCAAAGAAGGCCCTGTCCCTGGAGACCTTGTCAACTTTGTAATGAGTGACAAAGGTATGAGGTTTTGACCAAGGAGGTCTGGCAGAAAACGCTCTGGTTGAGTGAGCCTTAATTTTATGCTGTAAAGGCATGTTAGCAGATGAAAAAGCAAAGGTGATACAATCAGATAACCATTTAGAAAGAGTTGTTTTAGCCACTGGTCTACCCTTTCTGGAGTCTGAAAATGAAACAAAAAGCTGGTCTGATGTCCTGAAATCTTTTGTTCTATCCAAATAAAATCAGAGCCGTCTATGAACATCAAGTCTGTGCAGCACATACTCTAAATTATTGGGGAAGAAGACTGGCAAATCAATAATTTGGTTGAGATTAGTTTCAGTGCAAACTTTGGGCAAAAAGGAAGGGTTTGTTCTAAGTGAGACTCTCAGCATGGAATAGCAAATAAGGAGGCGTGATGGATAAAGCCTGAAGCTCTGACACTCTGTGGGCAGAAGTAATAAGTACTACAAAGATGGTTTTCCATGACAAAAATTTGAGGTCACATGAGGAAGCTGGTTCAAATGGTGGAAGAATTATGCGGGAAAGCATACAATTTCGATTCCATGGAGAACAAGGAGATTTCACAGGTGGTCTCATATGAACAGTCCCTTTGAGTAAGGCTTTGGATAACTTGCGTGACATAATATTCAATCCTTCGAATCCAAGATGAAAATTAGAAATGGCAGCCAGTTGAACACGAACTGTTGCTGCTGCAGCTCCTTTGTTAAAAATCATAGTCAAGAACTCTAAAATGGAGGCCATGGTTTCTTGATTATGGATCAATATTGTTTTTAGAGGCCCATATAGAAATTTTTTTCCATTTGCTAAGATATAGCTTCCTTGTAGAAGAGATAAGAGAATTTGCTTCATCTCATTGGAAAGGTTATGGAACCTGGCTACGATGGGAATTGGAGCAGCCAAGCTGTCAGCTTCAGGGACTGCAGAGAGGGATGGAGTTCCCCCAACGAGTGGGTCAGAAGGTCTGGAACAGAGTCCAGAATCCAAGGGTCCTCCAAAAAATGAAGTCGAAGGAAGAGGAACCAAATCTGACAAGGCCAATGAGGGGCTATTAGAATGACCATCCTTCCCAGAGTTCCTGCTTTCTGTAAAACCTTGAGTATCAACGGGATTGGTGGAAATGCACAGAGGAGACCCGAAGGCCAATCGTGTATGAATGCGTCCCTTGGGGCTTCTCCCAGAGGGGGAATCGGGGCAAACTAGCATCTGCATTTCATGTTCATGTGACTGGCAAAGAGGCCGTAGCAAGGCTGGCCCCACCTGCGGAATATCCTGTCTATTTCTTTCTTGAGAGACCACTCGTGGGGCAACAAAATTGCTCTGCTCAGCTTGTCTATCACGTTGGATTTCCCTGGGATGTGCGTTGCCAACAGAAACAGCTGGGTGGAAACAGCTTTCTGCCATACTCTAAGAGCCTTGCGACAAAGGGGGTAAGACCTGGTTCCTCCTTGTTTGTTCAAATACCAGATGACTGACATATCTGTCTGAATCGCAATCGTACCTAGAGGATGAAAGTCCTGAAAGTACTGCAACGCCAAAAGTACTGCTCTCATCTCTAGGACATTGATATGCAGATGTGTCTCTTGATCGGTCCATGTGCCTTGGGCTGTCTTTCCTTGAAAATGTCCCCCCCCAATCAGGGAAGCATCCATGGTCACCGTGGCCGCTGGAGGGGGTAGCACAAATGGGTGTCCTCTCGTGACATGAACTGAGGTCAACCACCACTGAAGATCCTTTTTGCAGGAATTTGTGATTATTATCATGTGAGACATGGGAAGCTCTTGGTAAGACCACTGCGTGAACAATGTAGTATCCCGCATGTGCATACGACCTAATGGTATGCCTAGAATTGCTGCTGCCATCAGGCCTAACAATTTCAGAACTTCTGATGCTGAAGTTTTGTCTTTGGATATCAGAGCGCTGACATACTGACAAAGAAGAAAGACTCTTTCTATTGGAAGCCTTAGTGTGGTGGTGGTGGTGGTGTCCAGTTCTGCTCCGATAAAAACGATATGCTGTGATGGCGACAAGGCAGATTTTTCTGAGTTGATTGTAATGCCCAGTTGATTGCACAGCGACAGAGTGGACTCCCTGGCCTGAATGAGTTGATGCCTGGTGGTGGCGGTAAGGAGCCAATCGTCTAGGTACGGAAACACCTGGAATCCTAAACGCCTCTGGTGAGCCGTGACCACTGCCATGCATTTGAACACTCTGGTGGCTGTAGTGAGGCCAAAGGGCAGGGCTTGAAACTGGTAATGATTGGCTCCCAGTTGGAAGCACAGATGATCCCTGGATGGCCTGGCCCATTTTTATGTGGTAGATCTATCTAGCACATCCAATTGTCTTTCCCTAAGAAGGGAAGTATAGACTGAAGCTTGACCATCCGGAACTTCTCTTTCTTTACAGATCTGTTCAGTCTGCTGAGGTCCAATATGGGTCTCCAGTCCCCTGTCTTTTTTTGGAACTAAAAAGAATCTTGAGCAAGTTCCGGATCCTGTCTGGTCTGCTGGGACTGGTTGGATGACTATTTCTTAGCAATGTTTGGACCTCTATTGTTGCTTGTTCCCTGTGACTGGGTGGAACGTCTGGGATTTTTCTTGTGGGTGTATGGGGTGTGGCGAATGGGAAGAAGTATCCTCTGGAAATTATACTTTGTACCCAGCTGTCTTTTATTTTGAGCCAGGCATCTGGGTACAAGGAGAAGCGACCCCCAACTGCCTCCAGAGCAGGATAGTCAGGCTTCCTTTCAGGAGTGCTGGTAGGGCTTCCCAGAGAAGTGATCTCTGTCGTCCTGGTGTTGTGGAGCCCCCTCTGCCATGAGAGAGGCATCTTCCATTATTGCCCCCTCCTCTGCCTCTGGAGGGGGACTCACCACGTGTGTCCTGAAAGGCTCCTTGGGCTTTTCGGAACCACATTTTTCCTCCACTTTGACCCTTAGGGTAGGGTCTGGTAGGGGTGGAAAACCGGACCCCGATGGCAGACAGAGTCTTTCCATCCTGTTCACACCTGGTTAAGGTTTCCCTCACTTTAGGCCCGAAAAGGGACAAGCCATCAAAGGGGGTACTCACGAAGGAGGACTTGAAGGGATCCATGAAGGAACACAAGTGCATCCAGGAGCATCTCCTAAGAGCAACTACTGTATCCGCTGCCCTACTCGTTCCATCAGCTGCATATGAAATGAGGCGCATGGATGAGTTTACTATAGAATTGAGGGTAGAAAGCTGGGCGGCAACTTTGTCGGTAGCTCCTGCAGCTACTGTACCCTGAAGAGTATCTACTAGCTCTTTAAGGAGATCTCTTTGTAACCTGGTGAAATGGGTCAAATAGCTGAGTGAACGAAGAGCAAAGGTCGCTGAACTAAACATGCACTTCCCATATCTATCCATGATCCTGGAGTCTCTGTTAGGAGGATGGATACACAAGGAAGTTTCAGACATTTCATTTTTGGTGGCTGCCGCCACCACCACGCCATCAACTGGGACACCTTTTGAGAGGAAAGATTTGTCAAGAGGGGCAGAAAAAAACTTATTAGGCAACCTAGGGACAGGCTCCATAGTATCTGGAGACTCCCGCGTCCTTCGTGAGATCAGCTCATCGAAGGGCAGAGACACCCAAGAGGTGGAGGGCCGAGACCCAAAAGCCTTCAGGAGAACTGACTCATCCTCAGTAGGGCTTTTGGACTGCCAGTCACCCCTCTGCCACAGGATTTCAAGTATCTCAGCGAATGAGATATCTTCAGAGGGGGTCCGTGGGGACCCTTTTGACTCATCCAAGTCAGTATCAGATGTTAAAGACTCCTGGGGGGAGTCAAGATGTTTCATCTTACACAATCTCTTCCTGGGAACCTCATCAGTGAGGGCTTCTGGTGAGGTCTCGGAAGACCAACGGCCACCCAATGGGGCTTCTGGAGGTTTTGGGTCTCTACGCTTAGTCAGGATGTGTGAGGCAGAAGCAGACACAGGCACTTTAGGGGAAGTGGAAGCCAGATCTGAGGTTGAGGATGTCTTAGGAGACATAACTCTCCTCATGGCATTGAAAGCACCTCTGCTCCGATGCGAGGGAACTGACGGATCCAAAGAAACCATCAATACACCTGGCACCGGGACAGTGGGCTCCAAACCAGAGGTAGGAGCCAAGCTCATCTGTGCCGAAGCCCTGAGAGGCAGAGTCAGAACCGACAAGTCGGTTTGACCGTCCTCCCCGGACCTGACCAGAGTGTGTCGGCTCCTAGAGTCCTCGCTCGGCACCAAGGATGTCAAGAGTGAACAGAGCTGAAAACAATGGAGCAGGCGTTGGCTCCGAGGGTTTCATGATCAACAGGTCCAACTCCTCCGGCTCCGAAGGACCAGCATGGCTCAGAGGAGTAACAGTTTGAGTTGGTGTAAGGGTCTTTGGCTCCGAAGCCATTTGGGTCGAAGCCAATAAAATTTTTGCCAAGGCCGGTGCCAATAACAGCTTCTGCACCACATGATCCACATCCAGATCCAAAAGGCTGATAGAGGACCGAGATGAGCACATCGAAGGTGGTACCGACTGTAATACAGGACTCTCAGGAGCTTCGGATACCGGTTCCAAGACTGGGGACCGGCTCCGAAAAGTAAGACTGTTTGTTCTGATGGCAGTGGAGCCGTAGTCGAAGATGTTTTTGCTTCCCTAGAGTCAGAAGCCTTAGAAGACTGAGGACTTGCTGGATCCATCTTGGTCGCTCAAAGCTTCTTGGAAGGACGGTTTCAACAAACCTCTTTCTATTAATTTCCTTTTCCTTTCCTGTAGGAACCTGGAGGAGAAGGAATGGCATATAGAACAGCTATCCTGTAAATGCAGGGCTCCTAAACAGTACACACAATTTATATGCCTGTCTGTTACAGACATCTTTTGGCCACATTTTGGGCATTTCTTGAAATCAGACTTGGGATGCTTCTCTTGGTCAGCCATTTTAATCTCAAAGAGAAAATGACTGTCACCACAAAAATTCTAAACAGTAATTATCAATAACAGCCTTAAATAAAAACAGGCCGAGTCACTCAACATGCACGCGCACACACACAATATTTATAAGGGTGACAGGAAAAGGTAAATTGCTGTCACCACAAACTGTCTAAAACACACAATATGAGCAGACTATGCAAAGAACAATAGGACAGCTGCTACAAGACACAACACAGTCTAAATATTCTAAAGAATAGCTAAGTACAAAATTACTGTTAACTACAAAAAACTACAAGAGTAATTATTAATTCAAGCCTTTTCTAAAAAATGTAAGGCTAAGCACGCCACACAGCAAATAGTTGTAAGCTAATTATTATAAAATGTGACAAAGGGTCACTGACTAAACACACTCTAGTAATTAGAAAGGGATTATAAAAGCTAGGCCTAAAACAAGAGGCCAACAAGAATTTTAAAGCACACTAAGGGAAGGGAATAAAAGTAGGTAAACACACCAAAAGCTGTGAAGAGCTTGTATAAAACTATTTAAACTATCTAAATATAAGTAAATAAGTAGAAAAACAGTTTACTGGCCCGAGCTAATGCAGAACCTCCGATCTGTTGCAGTGGCAAACTAGAACTGGGGTAACTCTAGGTGCATCATGGGATAGGGAGTTGGCCTCGAGCTACTTGAAGACCTTGAGCTTTGCAACTGGCCAACTCAGAGCCGAAGGATCGGCTCTGAACCCATTAGTAAAGAATGAACGGCAAGATAGAACAACTTCACATTAAAAGTTTAACATAGTTTTCTAAATGTGAATAATGATGGCAGAAAAGATAAACAATTCATGCACATGGAACACGTTATTTAGCTCTGGTGCTAACAAGTGCACAAGAAAAATGACACCACCTTAAAAGAGAACTTTATAAACAGAGGTTCACTCTGAAGATCTCTATAGCTAAAGCAAATGCAGAAAGACAACCCCCTAAACAAACAAGATTAAATTTGTGTACTGTCTACAGTCCGACTCAAGGCAAGCAGTTAAAGAATGAGCACTCCTACCACAGAAAGTACATGCATGTTAAAAAACCAGGCATTGGCAAACAAACTAGAAATTAAACAACGCTTCATAATTTACATTTAATATGTCTAAAGAGAAAATGTATGGATTATTACAAAGAAACAACCCTCAGAAAGTGCAACTGTGAGAATATACTTGTAACAGTAGACTAAGAAGAAGTGGGATTGTCAAAGAGATGAAGAAAGTAGACATGAGTAAAAGGAGATGAGGCGCATGGCAAAGAGAGAGGTGGCGAAAGCTAAGGATAAGGCGTATGGAGAGTTGTACGAGAGATTGGACACTAAAGAGGGAGAAAAGGACCTGCACCGATTTGGCTAGACAGAGGGACAGAGCTGGGAAAGATGTGCAGCAAGTAAGGGTGATAAAGGATAGTGAGGGAAAGGTACTCACAAGAGAGGAGAGTGTGTTGAGTAGATGGAAAGAGTACTTTGAGAGGCTGATGAATGAAGAGAGAGAGAGAGAGAGAGAGAGAGAAGGTTGGATGATGTGGGGATAGTGAAACAGATTAGCAAGGAGGAAGTAAGGACAGCTATGAATAGGATGAAGAATGGAAAGGCTGTTGGCCCAGATGACATCCCAATGGAAGCATGGAGGTGCTTAGGAGAAATGGCAGTGGAATTTTTAACTAGATTGTTTAATGAAATTTTGGAAAGTCAGAGGATGCCTGAGGAGTGGAGAAAAAGTGTTTTGGTACCTATCTTTAAGAATAAGGGTGATGTGCAGAGCTGCAGTAACTACAGAGGGATAAAACTGATCAGTCACAGCTTGAAGTTATGGGAGAGAGTAGTAGAAGCTAGGTTAAGAAGGGAGGTGATGATTAGTGATCAGCAGTATGGTTTCATGCCAGGAAACAGCACTACAGATGCGACGTTTGCTCTGTTATTGGAGAAATACAGAGAAGGTCAGAAGGAGTTGCATTGTGTCTTTGTAGACTTGGAGAAAGCATATGACAGGGTGCCTAGAGAAGAGTTGTGGTATTGTATGAGGAAGTCGGGAGTGGCAGAGAAGTATGTAAGAGTGGTACAGGATATTACGAGGGTAGTGTGACAGTGGTGAGGACTGCAGTGGGAGTGACAGATCCGTTTAAGGTGGAGGTGGGATTACATCAAGGATCAGCTCCGAGTCCCTTCTTATTTGCAGTGGTGATGGACAGGTTGACAGATGAGATCAGACAGGAGGCCCCGTGGACTATGATGTTTGCAGATGACATTGTGATCTGTAGTGAGAGTAGGAATCAGGTTGAGGAGACTCTGGAGAGGTGGAGATATGCTCTAGAGAGCAGAGGAATGAAGGTCAGCAGGGCTAAGACAGAATATATGTGTGTAAATGAGAGGGAGGATAGAGGAATGGTGAGGATGCAGGAGTAGAGTTGGGTAAAGGTGGAAGAGTTTAAATACTTGGGATCAACAGTTCAGAGTGATGGTGAATGTGGAAGAGAGGTGAAGAAGAGAGTACAGGCAGGGTGGAATGGGTGGAGAAGAGTGTCAGGAGTGACTTGTGACAGACGGGTACCAGTAAGAGTGAAAGGGAAGGTCTACAAGACAGTAGTGAGACCAGCTATGTTATATGGGTTGGAGACAGTGGCATTGACAAAAAGGCAGGAGTTAGAGCTGGATGTGGCAGAGTTAAAGATGTTAAGATTTGCACTTGGTGTGACTAGGATGGATAGAATTAGGAATCAGTATATTAGAGGGTCAGCTCATGTTGGGACAGTTTAGAGACAAAGCAAGAGAGACAACATTGCGTTGGTTTGGACATGTGCTGAGGAGGGATGATGGGTATATTGGGAAAGATGCTAAGGATGGAGCTGCCAGGTAAGAGGAAAAGAGAAAGGCCTAAGATAAGGTTTATGGACGTGGTGAGAGAGGACATGCAGGCGGTTGGTGTGACAGAGCAAGATGCAGAGGATAGGAAGAAATGGAAAGAGATGATCCACTGTGGCGACCCTTAATGGGAAAAGCCGAAAGATGATGAAGATGAGTAGATCTTTCAGTATGACTACTTCTGCAGTAATAGCCATGACATATGGGAATTAACCATAGGGGGACATCTGCTTAGTTTGGCTGACTTCTAGATGCAGGTCTGCATTCTGTGTAAAAGGGGTGTCAAGCCATGGAATCGTTTGCTCCTTTCTGCTAGTGAAAATATGGGGATACACCAAACAAAGGGAAGAGCTCCCTTGTTTATTTTTAGAATAATTAGTAAAAGAAAATGAAATGGAGTAGCAGTCACTTCTAGCAAGAGTCCCACTAAAGCCCCAGTACAGTCTACTCCACGGCTATCAGAAGGAGGAGCACTCCCCCTTGCATCTCTCTCTTCTAGAAGAAAAATCAGCAAAGTGCAGATGAAAGGCATGTGATATCACCCCATTTCCTCCCCACTTCATCTAGCAAGAAAAGAAAAAAAAAAAAAAAAACAGGAGGAAGAAGAGCTAGTACCAACAGTGATCATACTCAAAAATCTACTGTTGTGGCGAGTGTAACTGCACCACTGGACTGTGCTTTTTTTAAACACCTTTATTGAATTATCATTTGTGACACGCAAATATACATTTATACAAAAGTAATCAAACTATATTAAATTAACATTAACAAACATTATACTTCACATATGGGCAGTGCAGTGATTAACGTTGTTGCCTCATAACAAGAGGTTCTCCGGTTCAGTTCTTGGCTGAGGTGCCTTCTGTGCCTGCATGTCCTCCCTACGTTTGCATGGGTTTCCTCTGGGTGCTCTGGTTTCCAAAACACGTTCCAAAGATATGTGTCTGGAGCATTTCTCCCCAGGCCTCCGCTGAAAACAGGAGCTTTCTCAATCAGACTTTTCTGGTCAACAAATGTTAAAATAAAAATCAATAAAAAATACATATATATTGCTATATATCATATAACCTAAACAACATAAATTATTCCATTTAAATAAATGAAAACAAACCACACTGACACAATCCTGGTTGCAAGCATTTTACATCCCAAACCATACTGACACACTCCCACAGTTGCAATCATCATACAGCACTTATAATTTACCCAATCATTTTCAGTCAAATATTATATAGCTCATTTAAGTCCTGCCTTCTTTCAAACCTCACTGTTTCTTCTCTGATAACACAGTCCAGTGGTTTAGAAAAAGGGTAGGTGCAAACTACACCATTGGACTGCGTTATCAGAGGAAGTTCAAAGCTACTGAGCCCTGCAACCATTACACTGTGACAGTTCCTGACTTAGAAACTCTCTTCTTAACATTTTATGAATACCAATCTAATTATCCAGGTCCCACTTTAAAAGGAAGATAGTGTATCACACAGCTTAATCTGTAAAGGGAATCTATTCCAAGTTTGATCTGCTGAAGCAGCTTTGGATCCCTTGTTATAGTATGCAAAGGAACAAGAAATCCTGGCCTATTGGGTCCTAATCGTTTGGAAGGCAAGGCATAGGTCTCCTCTGAAGAGCCTGCATGACACAAAAGAGGGGTCATGCTTCTAGTCCTTTCTGCTACCTTAACGATTTTAAACCTAGGGTCTTCCTTTGTTAGGAACTTCTGGGGGTATTTCCAACTGCTTGATTTGTCTGACGAGGTACATCCCAAAGGAAATCGTTGAATTCTACAACTGGTCTGATTAGTGCTGAACACAAGGACATAACCTCAATAACCACTTCAGATCTGGATGACATTCCCTTGGTGATCAACTGAATCAAGCAGAAGGAACCCAGCTGTTTCATAGTGGTCAAAGGAGACAAAATTAATACTCCAGACTCCCAGGTTTGTAACTACATTTTCATTTAGAAAATGGGTACTGTCACTGCTATATGCTAGATGGATGGTTTGTCTGACAAGATAATGTTGCATTTTTAAGAAATTAATTTAAGCCAATGTTTAATACACCAGACAATCAACCACCGGCGCACTCTGTATGTTCAGAGAGAAGGAATTAGTAAAATATTTTTTCTTAGACAAAGGACAAATAATTTCAGCTTGGGATACATTATCTAGTCACCTCTGCTCTAAAGAGTGTACTCAAGTGTGTTGTATGTCATCTCTATGAACTTCACCTTGTGAATACTTTATCTATTGACAGTGTTTTTTTTTTCAGCTTGTTATATCTGTCCAACTATTTGAACTATGTTTGCATAAATTCACATTCTATGAACTAAAGTTGAATTTTTACTTAGTTAATATGTCATTCTTTTGATTAAGCTTTGTAATGAACTTTATTTAAACTGTAACCATATTATGCCAATGTGGAGCTTTTCTCCCAGGGCCTCTGCAGAAAATGGGATATTGTCCCAGCCAGACTCTCCCGGTAAACAAATTTCAAATAAATAAATAAAAATTATAAGAGTAGCTCCTACTGGAGGGCTTCTGTGTCAGTGGATGATTTGACAATGGCTCCCAATTTGCAGTTATCCTCAAATCCCTGCGAGACACCACTGGCCACCTTCATGTCCTCTGATGTTGCCTCTGCACCTGCGTTGAGTGGCTCCCGTCTTTTTGCCAATTACCTATCCATTTTAACACAAATGGCTCTAGTTGTAACACTTTTAACTTATTTATGGCGGCATGGACAGTAGTGTCAAATGCCTTGGCCAGTTCAAAATAAGCTGCATGTACAGTGTGACCACTATCAACAGCTTGAGTTACCTTCTCAAACAAGTTAACTATGTTCATTAAACAGCATTAAAAGCAAACTGGTGCAGATCCAACCTGATGAGATTTTTAATATTTAATATTGATCTTAATCAAGTCTGTTGTGTGTTCCAAGGCCTTAAAAGAGAGACTTGTCAGGCCGAGGAGCCTATAGGTTTCTGGGTCAGTTGCAGGTCCACATTTACACAGCAATAATCATCAGTGCTGTATGCCATACTTGCAAGACTGAGCCTGTAGTTAGATTCAGGTAAAATAGCTTACTCAGAGGTTTTTCCAGGGCTTGCTTGATTTTGTTTATCAAACAGCCTGGTGTGATACAGAGTCCCATGAATAAAGTACTCTCAGCCTTGGGAAGCACTTACAGTACATGTTCTTTAGTGATGATGCGGGATTTGGGAGTTACCATGATTCCAGGGTTTTGAATAGTCATCTTATGAGTTAAAATCTCCACTAAATTTATTTGGTAGGACATTGGAAGTGCCCAGAGTCAAATTCGCTTTTGCCATTTAGTAAGAGTTTCTGTACATATGAGTGTTCAGAAGGATTTAGAACTGTCTGTTGCTTCAGATGCCAACCTGAGTTCATGGGCTATGTTAATAGATCTAATTTATCTTTTTAAAGGTTTTGATACAGATACCTTTGCTACGTAAGAATGCTCACTAACTGAACTTTGCCCAAACATAGCACTATGGCGGGGCAGCAAAGGCTTTAGCCAATATATGGAAGCCTTTGAATGAAAGGTGCAAGCCATCCATTGCAAAGCAAGTAGTACTGTCAAGTCCTTCATTCTGGATGCCTCTAGAATGACACCAGTTACTTAGGCAACTGTTGAAGCCAGTCGTCTTTCCTTTGTATCTAGACATTACTTAAGGAGAAAGAAGGATTCTGCTCAGTATCAGGATCTTGCCTGCATTTGTGAAACGCATACAGAGCCGGGACATGGCTCTCTGTATCTCCCTCAGGGCTCATTGCCCAAAGCTATTCATACACACGTGCACAACTATCATATTATAGTCTTGCTTGTACGGTACTAGAATCTTAAGGTACCCTTGAGATGTCAGAGATCCTGGCACCTGAAAGTTAACTCACTTTCACCCTGTCTTTGTCTAGACTACTGAGTGGGGAATGTCTCACTATGGAGTCACCAATCAGTAAAATATTTTGCTTGTGGAGTGGTCTGGTGTACAGGAATTGGGACCCTTCACCTCACGATTACTCACTATTAAAAGTGAGATATGTGCATCCTTACAAGTTTAGAATGCTTAGGTAAAGATTTCTTTACAGTGTCAAAATATAGAATGATAATGTGTGTCAGGGTTGGGTGCCTGGCTTGTGGTATGTTACTGCAATGCTCACAGTCTGTGCTTTTTTGTGAGATTGAGACATCCATATCATTTAAATATTTACACCTTTCACAAACAGAGTTACTTGTATTATGTACAAGTTCATTATTTGGGAGAATAAGACAGGTGTTACACAGCTTTTGGATATGTAGTGCTATGACGCTGGTAACAGAGAGGGAAAAAGATGAGCTGACTTTCCAAATGTCCATCGTGAAGAAAAAATTGAGTGATTTACAGACTGCTGCAGAGTTTAAATAAAACGGAGATTTATGGCATTCTAATAGTTACTGGTTAATAGATGGCTTATGCTTTATGTCTACTTAAGTAAACATGTAAGCTGGATAACTGATTGATCTATCTGGAGCGTATGTGTATGAAAGTTGTGTAAAGTGGTACCACTAAATGCTGCTACAACCTACTTTTATGGTACGAGATGTGCAGCTCTGAGAATTATGCAACTGTGCAGCTTGCTGCACCTTTACTTGGCAAAAGTCTAATTACCGAATGGATTTGGGTGAGTTGGGATCTATTATGTAAAGTTACAACTTAAAATGTTCTTCATATGGATCACTGATGCAAGTAGTAATCATGACATATGGGAAGAATAAGAAAGAATACGGTGGTGGAAACCAATGTCAAGAACAGCAGCAGGCTACTGCAAATCCCAGGTAGGAGCTGTTCAGAAAAGGCCTTGCAGGATGGATGTGACAGACCTTGCTCTTTTTCTAGTTTGGAAGTTAATCTTAGGTTTGGAAATATGGATGGATGACCAAGTAGCTACCTAGAAAATTCTCCTAGCAGATGCTTAATGAAAAGCTGCTACAGTGGCAACTGCCCTAACATGGCAATGCAGTCTTCCAGCTCCTTTCACAGAATACAATTTACTCAGCCAACCACCTGGAAACCATTTGCCTAATGACTGGGTCAGCTCCACTTCTTTGGAATAAAATAAAATGAACTTTTCTGCCTGAAGTTCCTGACTCTCATAGCTGAGCAGTCTATGGACAACTAACAAATACAAATTTTGCTCATCTTTTTTTCTGGCTTGGGTAAAAAAGGCAGGCAAACTGCAGTCTGCCTGAAAAAACTTCAGAGACTACATCTGGCAAGAAAAAAGGGTTAATGTCAAGATCACACGCTCCTTGTGGAACAATGGGAAAGGCTCTTTGCACATCAGGGCCTGCTAGACTAAAATAGTACAGCTGTGCAAGAACTTACCTTAACAGTAGATGTTCTACTGATCACTGTTGCAGTATTCCAAACAAATGTGTCATCACCGTTGATGTCTGTTCAGGGTACCAAAGCTTAACCTTCCCTGGGTTGTATGTCTGACATGTGACCTCAACTCGTAAGCACAGGGGTATACAAGCAAACTTATGAGCACAGATTGACCATCTCCAAGCCAGTGGCCTGAAGACCCCTGAGAACGTGAATGGTCAGTTAGGAAGGACTAAGCATGAAATGGTAAGAAGCCCCCTCGGTCCTAGGGTCCTTTCCACAAGGTAGAAAGGGGGGGGGGGGAGAAAGAAAAAGGAAATGGTAAACTTAAGAGGGGAAGGGGGTGGGAAAGAATAATATGACAGTGATCACTAGGACATCTACTGCTGTGGTAAGGTCTTACACAACTGTACCAAGTCCTGACTGAAATCACTGTTGCAGTATTCCAAACAGATGGGCGACTCCCAGAGATGAAGGGAATATAAGGTGGACCAACTAGTTGGTAGAAGAACTGTCCAAGAAGCCAGAGAGGACTGGCCCAGCAAAGGCAGTTCTGGACCTTGAAAAGGCATCAATCTTACAGAGATTAGTGAAGATGTGTACAGATAAAATCAAGTGGCAGCTTTCAATATGGACCAGGCATCCACCCCATTGTAGAATGCCCTGGATGATGCCACTGCCTAGGTAGAGTTAGCTCAAGGACATGAGGGCAAGATTTTGTCAAGCAGAGGATAACAAAATGGATGGACTTAGAGATCCAGCTTGCAATGGTTTGCTTAGATACCAGTTGTCCCAGCTTTTGAGTCCATGAATGAGACAGTTGATCAGACTTACAAACAAGTTTGGTCTTGTCCAAATAAAACCTCAGTTGTCTATGAACATCTACAGAGTGTAGGAGTCTTATCAGGCTGGTCCTGTGAGTTGGGGAAGAAAGCAGGTACACTGATGGCCTGATTGACAGACAGCTCTCATTCAGTGCTTTTGGCATGAGGGAGGGATTAGCCCTCACGGTCAGCATGTCCTTGTGAAAACTAAGAAAGGAAGGAATGGCCATGATGGCCTGTAGCTCTGAGTCTCTCACAGATGAAGTGAAAGTCAGGAGCAGAAAAGTCTTCCAGGAGCACTATTTGAGATTTGTTGTGGCTGCTTGTTCAAAGCGAGATACAGCAAGCTTTTCCAGTGTGAAGTTCAGGTCCCAAGGAGGGGGTGCAGGCTTCCTTGGTGGTCTAAGAAGCAGAACCCCTTTAAAGAATTGTTTGACCTCAGGTCTGGACATAGCATGTGGACTGAGGGGCAGACAGACAAAAATATCTAAAAGATGGGTTTTGATGAAGGAGTAAGCCAGACCTGCATCCATAAGCTCACACAGATATTTTAGAATGGAAGGTAGAGCTCTGAATTCTTGGGGTCTTGGTTATTCCTATAGCACCAGAAAGAAAATATCTTCCATTTGGCTATGTGGGATGTTCCAGTGGTGGGTCTCCCTGCATCTTGGAGAACCTTAATTACATCTTTTGAAATCTGTTGGCTGAAAGAAATCAAAACTCTATCATCCACAAGCTTAGTGTTTAAGGACGGCAGGTTGGGATACAGCAGTAAACCTTTCTGCTGAGTGATGACATCTGCCTTGTGTGGCAGTTTGCAATGTTTGCCCGTGGCTAGTTGAAAAAGAGGGAATCAATGCTGTCTTGATAAAAAGGGGGTGACTAGCAAGAGTTTTTCTTTTCTTTTTGGATCTTTACTAGAACCCTTGGAATGAGAGGTAGTGGGGGAGAGCACTGAAGAACTTCCCTGTCCACTGAAAAAAAAAAGCATCTGTCCCTGAGGCTGACAGGCAAGGGTTTCTGGTGCAAAAGAGGAAGAATTGTTTTTGCTCTCGCAGGCAAACAAATCTGAGATGTCACCCAATAGTGAAGTATTTCCAGGAAGTCTTGTCTGTTCAAGGTCCATTCAAGGGGATCCTCTGATGCCCAACTTAACGTGTCTGTCAAAATACTGTCTTGTGATAGGATATGTATGGCAAGTAGGGAGATACTTTTCTGGGTGGCAAGGTCCAGGGCCCTCTGTGCTAGACTGCACAGTTGGTATGATCTGGTGCCTCCTTGCTTATGTACCACATGACTGTTGTGTCATCTGTGAGCACTCACAGAGTATGTGGTTTCTAGATATGTGAAATGACCTGAAGAGTTGGGATGAGGGGCCTTCATCTTTTTCAGATTAATGTGTTCCTTTTGAAATTTTGGCTGCCATCTCCTCTGGACTCTGCTGGTGACTGTCAAAGGTCTACCAAGCCTTGTCAGAGGCATTTGTGTACATCTCCTGAAATGGGATTGGTGAGATGAAGAGAAGTCCTGGGCTGACTTTCATCTGATCCACCCACCATGAGAGCTCCTTCCTGAGAGAAGGCATGAAGGGAATCATTCTGTCTAGAGGATGAGAATGTTGCGACCAGACGGTTTTCAATTACCAATGAATTTTCTTCATATGTAGTATAGAGGAAGCATTGGAATAGTTGCTGCCATGAATCCCAGAGGTCTTAGGATTTCTCTGCTCAAGCATCAGTCGAGGGAGGAAAGGCTGTAAAAGTAAGCTGCAAGATTCTGTACTTTTTCCTGAAGCAAACAGGCCTACATCCTTTTGGTATGCAGTTTGCAGCCCAGAAACACTAGGTCTGGGGGGAGGATTTTTTTTTATAATTGACAATAAAACCTAATTTCAAGATGAGGTTAAGGGTGAACTAGAGATATTGCAGCAGGATCTGTGGCAAGACATCGTGGATTAGTAGATTGTTTAAGTGGGGAAAAATCTGAATTTACAGAGATGACAGAATGCTATCACTGGTGCTAGACATTTTGTGAAAACTCCTGGGGTGGAGAAAAGCTCAGAAAGCAAAGCAGTAAACTGAAATTTAAAATGAGCCAGCACAGAACCTAAGAAATCTCCTGCTGGAGGGATAAATGTGTATATGGAGGTAGGCATCCTTTAGATCCAGGAATGCTAGGAATGCATAAGGATGTATGAAAGACAGTAGTGTGTGTGTGTGTGTGTGTGTGTGTGTGTGTGTGTAGTGCGAGCATATTAAAGGTTGGCACTTAAAAGTGCCTACCAGAGAGAGATCTAGTATGGGTCTCTATTGCCCTTTTCCTGGAACTAGGAAGACTCTGGAGTAAAAACCCTTTCTTACAAATTCTACGGGCACTGCTTCTACAGTGACTTGTGCCTGGAATTCTTGCAGTATGGGTGGTAGAAGATGGACTTGATCATAAAAGTGTGGGGGGATGCCATTCAGCAGATAAAAGTTATTTCCATGAAATGGCATAACCCTTTTTAATGATGGAAAGCACCCAGTGATCTGTGGTGATCCTTTCTCAGCTTCAGAATGACAGAGTAAGCATTTTGGAGAGGGGCAGGACAGGACCAAGTGGGGGATGACTGGTGTTGATTTGTAGATTGTCACAGTGATTTTTTTTCTCTGAAGGGAGGCTTCCAGATGTGGGATCCCTCTGTGGTTTCTCTAGGAATCGCTTTCTGGCAGCCTTCTTGTGTTTTTGAATGGGCCTGGAGTCCCTTCTAATAAAAGAAGTGAGCTTGGTTGAGCAATTCCTCCTGTACCTAGGCAGAGTGGTTAACAGAAAGTGTCTGCAGTCTTTCAAAGTTTTGTCCTGATCCCATACAGCTTTAAATAAGTTGGCTACTTGTAGACCAAACAAGAGGTTCTTGTCTAAAGGAGAATTAATAAGTTTTGTTTTGAAGTCTTCTGTCATAGGTTGACTGCACAACCATGCATACCTACAAATGACAGAGCCAGTGGCAGCTGCTCTGGAAGATGCCTCTACAGCATCACAAAGAGCAGCTGTGTAAAATCTTACCATAACCATAGATGTTCTTTTCCTCTATGTTGCAGTATTCATAACATGAGAGATTCACTGCCACATCCTGTCCCAACGTCCGGCCAGTATACAAAAGACTAACTACTGCAGGGTAAATGGGATGTCACACATAGGCCACCAGCCAGCATAGGCCATAAGAGTGATGTCTGCACGTATCGTCCTCAGAACTGAATGCCCCAGTAAGAACACCAGCCTAAAAAATTAAAGAAGATAACTATACATCCAGGAAAAACAAAACAACCAGGGGAAAGGTGGGAGGAATAAAATACTACAACATAGAAGAGGAGGACAGCTATGGTTATGGTAAAATTTTACACAACATGTCTATGCCCTTCCATTCCTATGTTACAGTACTCATAACATGAGTGAGAGTACCAAAGCTTAAGAAGAAAAGAAGGGGGAAGGAGCAGAGGCACTTTCTAAAAAGCCAGTGAGAATTGCTCTAGCAAAGCCAGCTCTAGATTTGGAGATGCCATCCAGTTGATAATGTTTAGTGAAGTTATGAACAGAAGACCAGGGAAGCTGCTTCAAAGATGGAGTTAGTATCCAAACCTTTGAAAAAAGCACCTAAAGAAGCCACAGCTCTCGTAGAGTGAGCCTTAATCACATCTTTCTGGAGCAGAAAGGCTCTTACCATGAAAAACATAACAAAAGGAAACAGCCTTAGAAATCCAAGTGGAAATGTTCTGCTTGGAAACAGGCATTCCCAGAGGCCTGGGATGAAAAGAAGCAAAAAGCTGATCAGATTTTCAGACAGAGTTAGTTTTATCCAAGTAAAATCTGAGTTGTCTATACACATCCAAGGTGTGTAGAACTCTCTCACTAGATGATTGTGAAGGGGGGGGGGTGGGCAAATGAATAGAGTAGTTAAGTGACAACTCATTCACAACCTTGGGCATAAAAGATGGGTTAGTATGCAAAGAAACTCTATCCTTATGAAAAATGAGGAAGTGGGGTGAGAAGCCATCAAGGCTTGAAGTTCAGACACCCTACTGGCTGAACTGATGGCTAGTAATAGCACAGTCCGCCAAGTGAATGTTGCAGGGTAGCTGTAGCTGCAGGTTCAAACACTTCCACATTGAGTTCTTCCAAGACAGAATTGAGGTCCCGAGGAGGAAGAACAGTCTTTCTGGGAGGTCTGATGTGAAGGATGCCTTTAATGAAGAGTTTAACCTCCAATTTAGAGGCCAAAGGAGGAGACAAAGGCAGACAAACAGAAGTGGCTGACAGATGAGCTTTTACTGAGGAATAAGCCAACCCAGCCTTCAGCAGTTCATACAAGTAAGATACAACCAGAAGGATAGCCACAGAAAATGGGTCTAGTTCACGAGAAATACACCAGATGGAAAATGTCTTCCATTTGGATAAGTAGGATTTCCTGGTATTGGGTTTTCTGGCCTCCTGCAGAACCTTAAGCATGTGCTCTGAAAAGAAGTGTCTAAAAGGAATGAAAAGCCAACCACCCACAGTGTCAGACGTAGAGTTGACAGGTCTGGGTGTATGAGAGATCCCTTGTCTTGTGCGAGAAGATCCACCCTGTGAGGTAAATTATGACGACTGCCCTTGGCTAAATGCAGAAAAGAGAACTAATGCTGTCTTGGCTAAAAGGAAGTCACCAACAAGATTTTTTGGTTTGTCCTGCTGAATCCTAAGCAGAACTTTCTGAACAGGAGGGAAGGGAGGAAAGACTGGCTAAGAGCATCTGCCACTATATTCTGATTGGAGGAGATGCACACTGCCTGAAGGGTGACATGGTATTGAGTTGCCAGTTTCCATGCCGTGAGGGCTAGCCTGCAGAGAAGGTATTGATTTGTCCACCGCTGTTTGTTCACATACCAAAGAACTGTGGTGTTGTCTGTAAACAGTATTACAGGACCTGAATGAAAAAGAGAGTGACGTCTGTACAGCCAAAATCAGGACTTTCACCTCTTATGTTTATGTGCTCCTTCCTTTGAGAAGGGGATCAAAAGCCTTGAACCCTCCAGGATGCAAAGGCTGCCCTCCCCCAACCCATTTCTGATGTGTCTGTGAACAACTCGAGTTGGAAGTGGAAGATGCAGAGGAAGGCCTGGTTCAGGGAAATCTGCTGAATCCACCAAAGAAGTTCCCTTTTCAGACAAGGAAGAAGAGGGACAACAAAGTCCAGTGGGTGCGCATGCTGGCTCCAAACTGACTTGAGGTACCACTGAAATTTCCACATGTGAAGTTTGGCCACAGGTAACATGGGAATGGTGGATGCCATGAACCTTAGAAGGTGGAGAAACTCCCTGGTTGGAAGAAACTGCAGAGGGACAAGGTCTTGAAAGAAATTGATTAGATACAGAACTTTCTGAGGAGGCAGGGAAGCCAACAGGTGATCTGTCTGGATTCTGCACCACAGGAAGACGTAATCCTGTGAGGGGGTTAGGAAAGATTTTTGGAAGTTTACTGTGAAACCCAGTCTTTGCAGAAGGGAAATAGTGAAAAGGAGATTCTGTTGTAAGGTCACTGGAAGGAGTGCCTGGAGTGGGAGCGGGAGATCATCCAGACATGGAAAGATCTGAATACCCTTGAGCCTGCAATAAGCAATCACAGGAGCCAAATATTTTGTAAATATCCTTGGTGCCACAGAGACCAAAGGGCAAAGCAAAAAACTGAAAATGTGATGAAGCAACAGGAAAAATGCAAAAATTTCCTGAAAAGGGGACAAATGGGAATGTGAAGGCAGGCATCCTTGATGTCGAGAGAAACCATAAAGGCTTGTGGAAGGATGAAAGGAAACAAGGTATGCAGAGAAAGCATGCAGAAAACTGGAACTTTTAGGATGGTATTGAGGTGTGAAAGATCCAGAATGGGTCTCCAAAGGCCACTTTTTCTGGGAACCAGGAACATCCTTAAGTAGAAACCTCTTCCCTCTTTGGTGAAGAGAAACTTCTTGAATAGTTCTCTTGGATTTCGATACCTGCACCACCTCTGGAAAGAAATGCAGTTGGTCTCGAGGTGGTTGAGGAATTCCCTTGAAAGATGGAAGAATTTTCCACACCATGAAATGCCCCTTCTGGACAATGGAAAGGACCCACAAGTCTCAAGTTATATGTGCCAAAACAAGAAGAGACAGGGAAAGATAGAGAAGAAACTGCCTGAGAAAAGGCTGGTAAGTCACAGACTACCTGGTTTGTCTGGAAAAGGCTTTTTTGGGCAGGCCGAGTTGAAGCAGTAGGTTTTCTAGTACCTTCTTACTTCTGAAAGGAGTACGAGATTGTTTCCTAAAAAAAAAAAGGGAGTTTTAGCCAGGTAGTTCCTTTGGAATTTAGGAACCGGATACAAAAATGTTTTAGGTCCTGCAATTCTTTACCTTTCTCCTCAAGGACTTTGAACAAGTCTGCTGCTGCGTAGCCTTAAAGTAATCTGGAAGTGGTTGAAGTCTCAGCCAGGAGTATCTCCTCAAAACAGAGCCAGATGGAAGGTCAGAGAGAACTTGAATAGCCTGCGAAAAGTGAGCCAAAGCATACTTGGTCATATGGGTATGGTAACTGATAGCATGGAAAGCTAGGGTGGCCAAGGTATAAACCTGTTTTCCCAACATTTCCATGGTCTTACTCTATCAGAAGGGAGAAGATAAGTGTATTGTCAATAGTCTAGAATGCTTATCAGCAGCCTCAGAAACAGCTACTGGCTCTGCTGATAGACATTTGTATATAAATTTACAGACCTCTGGAACTTTATAGAACCTACCTGACCTTTTAGGGGCAGAGGGTTGAGAGTCCAGAGTCTCTGATACAGATGAGAAGGTTTCAAGAAAAGCTGGTAAAACCAGTGGCATGGCAGAAGGAGAGGGAGAATCCATTTGATTCAAATCAGTATCTTTTCTGCACGTCAGAAATCTAAGAGCAGTCCCACTTAAACTCCCTCATCCTAGCAACAGTCTCCCCAAAGGTGATAACTTCACCAGGAGACTCTATGCCATTTCTTCCTCAGGCAAGGCATACTCCAAGGGAGAAGTAATCTGAGCAAATTAGGCCAAGGATTCCTCCTCTAAGGAATCCTTCTCTTCAAAACAATCCTGTACTCTGATCCTTTTCTGTGGTGAAAATGTTAGAAGAGGACTAGGAAGAGATAACCCTGAGGGAGGTTTAACAGCCATAAAGGCACTGAACAAGCGTTGTGTAAAAGCTTGCCAATCAGGAGGGAGGGTCCTGATGTGCAGAAACATGTTTGGTTTTCTGCTTCTTTTTAAGAGGAACATCAGCCCTGTGAAAGGTGGAAGGATCCAACGTAGGCCTACATTCAAGGACAGTCATCAGAAATTCCTCCCATACTAAAATCTGTGGACTACCTCAAGGGCCTCCTGAAACTATGAGCCTCGGTTCACCCTGTCTGAAGCAGACAAATGCAGAGCCTCCAAGGACATGTGGATGGCGGGATCCCTTGTGGCCTCAGAAGCGGTACCTGCCTTAGAATCAGAGCAGTTCTCTGGGCCTTCATTGGCTTTGAGAGAGACATTAAAAGAAGGGGAGTTGCAGCTGAAGCTTCAGGCCTAAATTTCTTAGCCTTCTTCACAGCAGGCTCAGCAGAAGGCCCTGACGTACCCTCCATAACATTGCACACTAACCTTTTTAATCTCTGATTCTCAGTAAATATTAAGACAGGAAAGGCAGCTATGCAGGGTCTTAGGAATGAAAGCTTTACAGATAGGGCAAGACTTATGATCGTGGTTGGACCCTAAACAGAAGAGAGACTAATCATGACTATCCTTATGTGGAAATTGTCTTCTATACTGGTATTTGCCCCTTTTGCATGACATGCAAGCCTCACAGCAAAAAGGCTGTAGCAAAAATAAAAGAAAACCCCAACTGGGCACTTATCTGAATCTTTTGTAACCAGCAAACAACTTGGGCTAGCAGACCAACAATCCTAGATGGCGTTCAGACTGGCGCCAGGGAAATTCTGAGGATTACCACTTTTATGGCCTACGTTGGTTGCTGGTCTACGTGCAACATCCCCACGTACCCTACAGTAGTTAAAGTATTTTGTACACTGGCTGGACATCAGGACCACCTTTGGCAGTGAATCCCTCATGTTATGAATACTGCAGCATAAGAATAGATGGACATCTACATTTTATACTATATCTGGCTACTTGAGTAGCCTGATTAAGTAAAGACAACATTTGTTGTCTGGAATCTGACCCCTATGATTTCACCACTACTTTGTTTATGGAGCACAGTATGGATAACAAAGTACTCAGTCATCTGGGCTTGACAATTAACAGTCATGAATGCCACCATAGAGAAGGTATAAACCTTTTTTCTTCATATATCCATAGCTCTATTGTCTTTGCCTGAAGAGCGGGTATTGGCGTTGGGGAAAACATTTTGGAGGTTTATCAAAAGAGAGAGATACTGCAGAGGGGTCTGCCAGAGGATTATTATACAAGAACTCAAGTTTGCTGGGAACTTTGTAAAATCTGTCTGGTCTTTAGGGGGCAGGAGGCTGCAATTCAAGGGTGGGCAAGGCAGACTGGAAAGCATCCAAAAAAGCCTCCAAAACTGCAGGGGCAGGTGAAGCGGCTGGGGTGTCCACTTCCAAGAGGTTATAATATATTTTCTGGATCTCTGTAATCAGTCTAGACTCCCACTCAAAGTGTTTTATCATGTTTATAATGGTCTTTCCAAATGAAGCTTCTTCAACAGGAAAGTCGAGAAGATGGAGTCGTCGTCATCAGAAGGGATTTGGCCAAGGGAGTGTATCTGAGAGGAGTACGCCAGAGAACGATCAGAGTCAGTGGCATCTTCCTCTTCAGAAGATGAATTCACAGTGAATTTTTAGGGTGTGGGAGGAGGAGGGGTGGGCAGAAAATGAAGGTTTAAGGGCCATAATGGCCTTGAGCAGGCCTTGGAAAAAGTCGATCCAATCTTTCTCCCTAGAAGGGGAGAAGAAACATGCTTATTTTTTGTAATATCTTTTTTTGTGTGATGTCCACCTGAACCACTTTATCTGGTATCTCATTCCCTAGCTAGAATCTGTGGGATATCGTCCAGATCCTCAAGTGAAGTTCTGCAGGTTCACCTTTTTCTGTGGGAGCAGTTTTCACAGTTATAAAGCCCTCCAACACCATACTGGCCTCCGGCAGGGTCTTGGCAGAGGGCATCCATAGGTGGAGATGAACGTTCCATGGGTTCTGTAACCTCAGCAGATGCACTGGAATCAGAATAAGTAGACTGAGCATCCAACCTAGGCCTTTAGAGTTTTTTTTCTTGATGGATGGAGTTAAGTCTGGGGAAGTGGAATCCACCATCTTGAGTGGGCCAAATGTTTCAGATGTTGGGTCTCCAAGAAACTGTTGAGTGAAGACAAACAGGATCTCAAAGTCTTTGGCACAGAGGATTGGCAGATGGAACAGGCCTTGTAGTCGTGTTCAGCGCCTAGGCAGAAGACACACTGGATATGCAGAACTTTGTATGGCATTTTCCTACCACACTCTCACCTACCCTTCCTTGCTAACACCTAATGCACAACAATATAGGCAAGTAAGGGAAGGTTCCCCAACAGGGCACTTACCGTTTAAAGAAGCTACAGTACTAACAACCAAACGACAATCAGGTTGACTGATATGCGACCTGGGTTCAGGCTGGTGTAGAGACAGTCTGAGGATCTATGCACATGCAGCCACCAACAGACTCCTATACTTACAAGCTGAGGTCACACACTGGACATACATCCCAAGGAAGGTTAAGCATTGCTACTCAGGCTGGACATCAGCAGTGATAGCCCATTTACTTGAAATATTGCAACAGTGATTTCAGAAAGGACATCTGCTGCAAAGAAATGCTGCATTCTAGGACAAGTGTTTGAGTTTTGCAGATGTTACTGGCTTAAATGGATACAAGGACAATATTTTTAGGATTTAGTTAAGCTTGACTGAAACGTGTACCTTTACAGAGACATAAGACAATAAGACAGCCCTGTTTTGAAAAGCTCTGACAGGTAGGAAAGGTCTACAGACATCCAGACTGACAATGGATCAGGTCAAGGCACCAATAGAAGAACCTTTACCATACATAAGATTTTCTTGTGCAGTAAACCTTAACAGCCTTCTAGATAATGATGCCATGACTGACTGCCACTCAAAATCACAAAATGGCTGATCAATCACAACACTCTCCATAAAGTAAAGTAGTTTCCCCACCTGTCCAGACTAGTATTTCTGCCTTCTAGCTGCAAGTGGCCCACTTTCCTTCCATGGCTATCTTTTAGCCTTAGCTCATCCCATTTATGCCAGAATGAACCCATGTGTGGTGCCACATTTCCCCCTGGTTACTAGTGAGCTCAGTCCCAGGCTGCCTAGATTCCCATTGTTTAACATTTTGTCCTGTCTCGTTACTATTGTAATGGCCTTCATTTGTACCATTTTCAGTGAACTGAATTTTTATTACAGTCTTTTGCCCAAGCACCCCGTGTAAAACACACAGATCACCAATATCAATGCCCTGGCAGTCAATTAGAAAGGTGCAAGTAAAGGGAAAAGATGCATAGCTCACTTTTAGTCACTGTAGACTAAGAATGTACAGGTGATTGTGTCCAAGGGTTTTGACTAAGCAGTGCTTAACTTTAAGTTCTTACATTTTTTTTACAGAAAAGTATTAAGACAAAAACACAAAGCATTAACTACATTACATATATACAAGTTAATGTACACTTCAGTGAGATTCAAGCAGAGTGCCACCCCCACCAAATTCAAAGTAGACCTAGACAACTGGATGAGCAGCCCCACAGTCTCTCACAGGTCTACCTTTGCTCGCTTTGCTGTGGAGAACTAATGAATGTGATTTTTGCTAGGCTTGTAAAGTTCTGCAGACTGACTGCCTAGTACTAATCTATGAACCTAAAAGGAGCACTTATGGTTGGCAAGTAGTGGAGGAAAAAAAGTGGAAATCTGAAGCACTGTACAACGTTTTTAAATGTAGTTACACTGCTACACAGATCAGGAATTTGGTACCTCTAGTTGCTGACGACTCAAAACACCAAAGGCAGAAATATTGCCCCCTCAGTCAGTTATCAAGGTCTTAAAGAACAGATTTAACTACTTCACTGTGAAGAGAGCATAAGTCACTATGAAGTGTGTAAACTAATTGAAGTAAACCTCAGTGTCTTCTCGCAACTACAACCACAACATTTTAGTGATGCAGATACATCAACAACTGTTACAGGGTAGTTATGCAGAGAAGATCTGAAGCCAAGTAAGTATGCCTTGTCATGTGGATATAATCAGCTGCTCTTGGCATCCCAGACTTCCTAAGAATTTTAAGTGCTGAAACGTCATTTCTGAACTTTAAAAGTTTAGCTTAGTGGTTTCAAGCTTCTATAACAAATTCCTATTGCTGCTTTAGCCTGTGTTGCCTAAGCTACTGGAATTTGTGAAAAAAATAAACTTTGTGGCTCACTATGTACATATTTTATTTATGTATTTAGTCATAATTAATGTTACTGTGAAAGCTAAAAAAGAATTTGACAAGAATACTACATCTACAAGGATGAGACATTTTTGACAAATATTGTGAAAAATGCTACAACCAATGTTGCTTTTCAGGATAAGTACTGAGAGTCAGAAGCCAATCACCTTGCATCTTTATCAGCACAAAAGCCACATTTCTTAAGTGGATGAAGTACGTAAACAGCAAAGCTATAATGCTGTTTGTATGCGCAAGCAAAGTTTAACAATTAAAATGACCTCGTTTTTCCTTTCTCAGTGATGGTTAAGAATCTTTTCTCGGCTTATAACGATAAGCAGTTATAAAAAAAAAAAAAAGGTAACAAAACATAGAAGTCTTATCTAAGCTGACATTCATGAAGAAAAAGTTTAACATGCAATGCCAAGCTTTGAAAGAAAAGTGCATCTTTTACAGCACTACAAATGTTCTGCTGACAAAAAAAAATGATGACCTGCACATGTGCAGATTTCTTTAATTGTAATGGTTACCCCACCAACAGTTGAACAACAGCAGCTCATAATGCCTCCCCTCGACCTCAAGGTCCCTAAAAGTCAAGTGTTCCATGGACCTGATTCGACTGCAACAGAAAGGAAACCGACAAATCTTAATATAACTACTGAAAAAACAATTTTTTGTCATCTTTCCCATAGCCACAGACCCACTACCAAGCACAGAACATGTAACCAAACACAGAACATGTAATGACACAACAGCAGAAGTCTCAAGGACTTTGTGGAAGTCTCCTCAGTTTTTATAGTGAATACTCAACCCCGTTACTGGGAAATGGATTTTTGGTCAGAAACCCATTAAATTCCTTGCTGGCATCCGGGGACACTACAGCTGATTAAGCAATAGGATTTTTTTTTTTACAATACTTGCATGAACATACAACCCTACAGAAGTTGTCTGGCTTCCTAGGAGATGAGGATTGGGAATAAAGTTCCAGAACTGTACTGCTAAAGGAATCCTCTACAGCCCCAATGACTGCAGGTATGGCTAACAACTTTGGCTCTAGTTGGCCCTTAAGTTCGCTACATCTCTGCTGAGCAAGAACACTCCCTAGACTCCAATCTAAACAGATCCTTCTTCCTACTGAAGGTATCACCCAAATGAGACTGCCAATGGTGGGGAATCAGAGGAAAAGGTATCTTTGGTATTTCAGCCATAGATGATGGCGAAGCCATTTGGGAAAGATACAAGCCCATTTGCCTCAGAGTCTTAAAGAAGAATCAAAATCCACAGATGGGAAATGCTCCTTTTTTTCTTTTTGTGTCTGTATTTTTTTTTAAAGGGATTCCTGATACTACAGGCTGACTAAGGCTGACCATTTTTTTTAGGAATAAGACAAACTCTTATGCTAGACCCATCAGAGTCAACGACGGGACCTAGTGTGGGGGATAGGTAGAAGACCCACCAAGTTCAAGTTGTGGCAAGAAGGAAGGTGTCTGGGAATTTTTCCTCTTGGTCCTACTTCTTAAAGTAAAGACTGCACCAGAGGATGCCTCAGTACATGTATGAGCCGAAGCTTGACCCTACACCTAGGTTCCACAGATTCCTCACGGATACAGACCAAGAGAATACCTTCCTCATCCTCAGTAATAAGAAAACAGGCACTAGAACTAGAAGCCCAAGATGATGCACCCAGACTGACTGATGATAAAATGGTTCCATTTTGGGAATGTGCCATCCATGTGTGTGGCAGCCTTCAGGGGCAATTCCAGAGGCACTGGATACAGCAGACATTAGAAATGATGAATGTGAAAGCACCTCACTGGACACAACAACCTCCAAGACTGTCAGCCTTTGGGATCCGAATGAAGGTCATCAACCTCATGGTATTCTTTTAGTCAAGGGCCCTTTGCCATTATCCTGAGATTCTTTTTCAGCAGGGCTTCCACAGAAGACATAGCCAATGCCACGGTGGTCCTGGACATGGTATCCATTTTTTTTTTCATTGAGGTATTCTTTAGAGAGATTTAGCTCTCCATTTAATGGTCTCACTGAACAGGGTGCAGTGGGTAGGAGGGGAATTGTCATGTTCCGTCTATAGACAAAATAAAACACTAAATATGGAAATTCTAATGTGGAATTTGTTTTCTACAGGTAACAAGATTCTTTGTCTTAGCGAACTCTGACATCTACTCTCCTTAGATACCCAAAACTCCTACAATAATATGCAATCAGAAGAAACAGAAAAAAGCTTTCCCCAATGGGATACTTGCACGTTCACTCTGGAAGCTGAGCAGAAATGACAGAATGGTAGGTAGTGCATTAAGATACATGCATCAATATGCTCAGAAACTGCAGAAAGAACTAAAGATTGTGCAGGCATACATCCAACTTGTATGTGTTGATACCTATGTGGGAGGATATTCACCCAGCCAAGAGTTTGCAAAGATGTGGAATTGGGATAGACTTCAAATCTTCAGCAGAGGTCCCAAATGTAAAGAGTACTGCAACAGTAAACCGTGCAATGAACACAGACCACAACCTGCTCTTTCCATGGAAGGGTGCAGCTCCAGCACCTCCACTGGGTGATAAGGGGCTGGGTCTCCCCTACACCTCCTACACAGAACTCACTGAAAAGTAATGAGCGGAAGGTAGAGTGACTTGCAAAAAATTCCTACACCTCCCCCACATTCTCCCAATGTGTCATGTAACAAAGGCCTATAAGAAACATAACAGGTATGTGTGAGTGACAAGTGAAGTAAACTTGACGTTGTACATAGGACACCTGTGGTGCCTTCTTTTTCTTTTGCCAAAGTCAGCTGACAGTAAAGCAGACCATGTACTCACCCATCAGCCTCACAACAAGAAAGTCATTACACGGCAACTGACTCACGTGCCCAAATGTCCCACATCTATCAAAAATGTCCAACAAAAGGCTGACCAGGTTGCCTTGCAAGTGGGTACATGCAGCCAAGATGACCAATACACACATACATCTGTGCATATGCTACATGCAAGAAACACCTGGTAAGGTGAAGTTGCCCTGACAAAGCAGTCTCCATGGCAAAAATGTGTTTCTACCAGATCACAGCCTTTAGCAGAATCTTCACAGTAGAAAGACACCTTCACTAGAAGGGCAGGGGACCTCAACAAGGCAGATGGGTACTTAAAGGTTCTAAACCCCAGTGTTACAGAAGAATACACCTTCTTAACAGCCCTGTTTCCCCTCACAGGTCACTATTTTGGCAGTTGGGAAGGAACAGGGTGGAAGCTTGCTGAACTCTAGAATGCAATACAATTGTTTGAGGGCAATCACAACCCTTCTCCTTTGATAGGCCAAAGTTTAATATGAATCCTCAGAAATATATAAAAGGAAATCTGACAGTTTTAATGAAGTGCATAAAAATGCCATGTAAGTTCACTGTACTATTTGCAAGGCTATGGAACGTAATGCAGCCAAATTAATTAACAATGACATAGGACACCTTATATCCCTGGATGCATGCCAGTTTGGCTTTGTAAAAGGCAGATCATGCCTGCACAACCTGGTTGAATTCTTTGAAGGGGTCCCTGAGACCATGAATAAGGGGCATGCAGTGCACACTGCTTTTCTGGACCTTACCAAGGTATGTGACACACTGTCACCTTGCCAAGGCATTTGACACACTGTCCCATGTCGGAATTACTGACACTGTCCCAACTCAACATTAAGCCATGCACACTTTGCTGGACTGGCTAACTGGCTGTCTAGAGAGAGCATATACTTGTTAAACTTAGGGCCATTTGCTCTAGACAGAAAAAAAAACAGTGGTGTGCCATGGGACTCTGCCCCAGGCCTTTTTCTTTTTTATACGTATTTTTGTGAGAAAGAAAGAAAGATATTAAGGGATTATGGAGAATCAAGTTTGCTGATGAGTGTAAACTGGGAGTGATTACAAAATCCCGCTCTGATACTCAAATTCTCCACAGGGGGCTGGCCAAAACAAATGGCTGGTATATTAATCATGGTCTTACCTGCAGCACCAACAAATGCAGCACAGTTTCCTTTGGTAAATCTATCATTACTACCTGCTATAGAGATTACTTATTGACTGGGAAAGTCCACTGGGCTTGGGACCCATTTTCAGGCCTGGAGAGAAAAGCTCCAAGTTACATGAAAATCATTACATGTATTTTTAAAGAAATAATTATTTATAAAGCAAGTGAAGTAATATAGAAAACTATTTAAAAAGTACATATGTTGTAAAAAGGCACAATATAGTAACAATGGAAGATTAGCATGTAGGAAAATTAAACAGTTATAAATATTTAACACAGCTCAAATTTTTTTTCCCCCAAGTATACTTGTACTCAACAACTGTTCTTTGACCACTATGCATCTGTGGTGGTTGTAACTCATCAAGATCCAAAGAAGTTAATAGTTCCATCTTTATTCATCCCTTATTTAACAATCATTGAACATAATGCACCATTTGGCATGTACCTTGCAATGCACCTAAACCAACCTGAGATACTTCAATGTTTCCCCATCAAAAAGATACAAGTCTCAGTACCCCCAAGCTGCTCCGACGGCCTAAAATCCTTGTTCCTCTACTCAGCATCATACAGACTCCTGAGAGGTGATCTCTGCTTAGCTTTCTGCACTATGAATGACCTAGGACTCTTAATTCTTTCACCTAAATAGAACCAATGGCAAAACATACATAGAGACCTAAACCTATACTACCACATCAACACTGCCAAAAAGAGCGACAGCTAACTAACCCATCATATATCCAGTTTCTGAAACAGGCTGCCTTACCTATCAAGCATAGCACTTCCCTAGCAGCTTTTAAAACCAGTCTGGATAACTGGATGGGTATTTGCAAATTTTCACAGGCAGTATAGATAAAGACTGCTTAATGGGGACAGTCTTGGGTGATGTGGCTCAGCTTCTTGATGGTTTTCATTGGCTATACACTTACTAGAAATCTATGACCCTACAACGTTACGTCTTCATGGCTGACTGCCATTGATGCATACATGTTCACTGGGAAAGGGTAGGAGGCCCTAAATGCAGCAAACCTGCATGTTGGTCACTAGGGGTGGTGTTAAAATGAGTTTCACAAAAATCTGAGCGAGTCCATGGATGACAACCTGCCTACATCCATCTCTAACCACCACTGCCAGAGTAAAAAAGAGGTGATTGAAAGATACTGCTCTCTGTAAAGAGATGAAGATACCCACCACCCTCCAACATGAGGTGGTACAGTACATTCTAGCTGTGCAGCAGGGGAAACATGAGTTTACAGAATGTCAGGGGAGGTTCTAAAGATCAAAGCTGATAAGGACTAAAAAGGCATGCAAGAAAAGGAAACTCTGAAATACAGGTTTACAGCTCACAGGAGAAAAAGTCAACAAAACTATTACACAAGCACAGAACAGACATATCACAACAGACAACCCTGCATATAAGTTAAGTGAATACACTTCTCTGAAGGGGTAAAGAAGAGTTGTGTAAAATCTTACCATAACCCCAGATGTGTCTCTCTTCACTGCTGCTGTATTCTTAACCTGGGGGATCTCCTGCCTGAAGGCGACCAGACGTCGGCCAGTACACAAGTGTTATACTACTGTAGGGTAAGTAGAATGTTATCCATAAAAGTGACATACGCATGTACCATCCTCAGAACTGAATGCCCCAGGAGGAATGCCAGACTAAGGATATAAAAGGTCAGTACACTCCAAAATAACAATAGTCTGGGGGGAAGGAGCGAGGGACAGAAAACTGCAGCACTGAAGAGGAGGACATCTATGGTTAGGATTTTACACAACTATTCTATGTCCTTTAATTCACTTGCTGCAATATTCTTAACCTGAAGGAGAGTGTCAAAGCTGAAGAAAGAAGTAAGTAAGGAGGAAGGAGCAGAGGAGCTCTCAATGAAGCCATGTAAAATGGCTTTGGCAAAGTCAGCTCTGGAAATACCATCCAGTTTGTAGTGCTTGGTATAGGTATGGATAGAAGACAGTACAGTTTTGTACCTACCATAAATGTAGATGGTCGAGTGCTTATACAGCTGCAGTCATAACAGATGGGTTCTCCTGCCGTCAGGCGGGTTCTCGGTCGGCCGAATTCCAAAGTCTAGGTCCGGAGTCGGTTGTTGTCGCTTCTTCCCTGACGTCAGTGCGACAGGGGTATAAAGGAACCAGCCGACGCCATTTTATTCAGTTTTTCTTGCCCCAGATGTCAGGTGCCCCCAGAAAGAAGGCAATACATAAATTTGTGTAATAATGCAGTGCAATATAATCAAAATACAGTAGTTGCAAGCAAATGCATCATAAAAGAACACGCCAATCAGGTTGTATGAGGATGTGTTAGCCTGTAGGCCTGTCCCAAGAGGGGATGGAGGGAGGGAAACCTGGACTGCAGCTGTATAAGCACTCGAACATCTACATTTATGGTAGGTACAAAACTGTACTATGTTCATCGTGCATACAGCTGCAGTCATAACAGATGGGTAGAATCCCAAAGCTAAGAAAGGGGTGGTAGGCACTAGGTGGAACTAGGAGGAGCCAAAATGCCCTGCAAGACTGCAGTGGCAAAGCCTGCTCTAGATTTGGAGTATAATGGTAGGTTGTAGTGCTTGGAGAAGGTATGCACAGAACTCCAAGTGGCTGCTTCCAAAATATCCTTGGTAGGAACTCCTCTGAGGAAGGCTGCAGAGGTGGCTGTGGCCCTGGTGGAATGAGTCCTAATGCCTGTAGGTACAGTTTTGCCATGAAAAGAATAGCAAAAGCGTATGCAGTGGGCTATCCATTTTGAGATTGTCTGTTTGGAGATTGGCTTTCCTTGAGCTCCTACATAGGACACAAAGAGCTGTTCTGATTTTCTGAAAGGCTTTGTTCTGTCCAAATAATAACGCAGTTGTCTGTGGATGTCCAAGGAATGTAGTAATCTTTCCCCTTTGTTTTGAGGATTAGGATAAAAAGTAGGTAAATGTATGGCCTGATTTAAAGCTACCCTGGATACCACTTTAGGCATAAAGGACGGGTTGGTTCGTAAGGAGACTCTGTCCTGATGGAAGATGATAAAAGGCTGGACAGCCATGAGAGCCTGTAGTTCTGAAACTCTACGAGCTGAGGTGATAGCCAGAAGGAAAGCTGTCTTCCAGGACAAATATTGCAAATGTGATGAGGCAGCTGGCTCAAAGGGAGGCAAGGTCAGTTTTTCCAGAATGAAATTAAGATCCCAAGCAGGTATTGGTTGTTTCCTTGGAGGTCTTAAATTCTTAGCCCCTCTGAGGAACTGTCTTAAGAGAGGGTGAGAGAATAAAGGTGGATCAGTGTTGTTTTCTGCAGAAATGGCTGAGGCATGGATTTTGATGGAGGAGAATGAAAGTCCACTGCTTAGCAGCTCAGCCAAATATTGTAGTATTTGAGGTAAATGCAGTTTTCCAGGATCCTGGCCCTTTTTCTCATTCCAGACAGAAAACAGTTTCCATTTTGCGGAGTAAGCTTTTCTAGTTGATGGCCTTCTGGCCTCCAAAATGACATTCTGCACCTCCTTGGAGAGTAGGGCCTGTTGTGATGCTAAGGAATCCTCCATGCGGCTAGATTGAGTGTTTTTAGCTGGCTGTAAAGAGTTTTGAAGCTGTGCTGAGTCAGAAGAAGAGGCATTAGAGGCAGGGTCCATGGTGGGGAATGCGTCAGGCTCCTCAGGAGTGGGTACCAGTGTTGCCTTGGCCAGTCCGGAGCAATGAGAATCATCTTTGGTCTGTCTGCTTTGGTTTTCAATAGAACTTTGGGCAGCAGAGGAAGAGGTGGGAAGGGATAAACTGTCATTGATGTCCAACTGAAAGAGAGAGCGTCCACTCTCCAGCCCTTTGGATGGAAAATCCTTGAGCAGAATTTTGTCAATTGATGATTTTTGTGGGAGGCAAAGAGATCTATGTCTGGCCTTCCCCATTCTTGGATTATTTCTGTAAAAACTTTTGGATGCAATTTCCATTCGTGTGGATCTGTCATATTCCTGCTTAGGTCGTCTGCCAGCGTGTTTTCCTTGCCTGGCAAGTACTGTGCTTGTAGTTCCATTTGTAAGTCCATGGCCATGTTCCAAAGCGACATGGCCAGTCTGCATAGGGGGTAAGAATGTGTGCCTCCCTGTTTGTTTATGTACCACATAACTGTGGTGTTGTCCTTTCTTATCAATAGTTGACCTGGTTGTAGAAGGTCCTTGAAAGCTATAATAGCATTTATTACTGCTAGCATTTCCTTTTGATTGATGTAAAGGTGCTTTTCTTTTTGGGACCATTTGCCCTGAATGCACCGATCTGTCATGTGCGCCCCCCAGGCATAGTCCGAGGCGTCTGTTGTGATGACTTGATTTGCTTGAGGATTGCTGAATGGAAGACCTGTGTTTGTTTGACATGCTTGAGCCCACCACAGAAATTCCTTTTGCAGACATGGAATTAGTGGTATTATTGTTTCCAAACTGTGGCTGTGTTGAGACCAAATGTTTTTCAGGTACCACTGTAGTTTCCTCATGTGCAGCTTTGCACATGGGATTAGTAAGATGCAAGATGCCATGAATCCCAGAGCCTGCAGGATTTTCCTTGCAGTCAGCCTGGTGCAATTTGCTAGTGTTCTGAAGTATTGAATTAGTTGCCCCTGCTTCTCTGGCGTGAGGTAGGCCATCTGGGTGTTTGTGTCCAAATTGGCACCCAGGAAAATTATCTTCCGAGAGGGTATTAGCCTTGATTTCTTTTTGTTGACTGTGTATCCCAGAGAATTCAACAACATTATTACATAAGCCAGATGTTTCATAAGAATGTGCTTGCTGTCCGCTTGGATCAGGCAGTCGTCCAAATAGGGGTATATTTGTATCCCTTGAAGTCTGCAGTAGGCAATTACTGATGCCAGGCATTTCGTGAATACTCTGGGCGCAGTAGATAAGCCAAAGGGCAATGCAGAGAATTGATAATGAGTTGAACCTGCAAGAAATCTGAGGTACCTTCTGCAATTTTGTCTGATTGGGACATGCAGGTATGCCTCCTTGAGGTCCAATGTTACCAGCCAAGACTCCTTGCCCAGCATGGGAAGAAGTTGCTGTAGAGTGAGCATCTTGAATTTTGGTATGAGTAGAAATGTGTTTAGGATGGATAGGTCCAAAATAGGTCTCCAGTCTTTTCCCTTCCTTGGTACCAGAAATAGCCTGGAATAAAACCTTGACCTTGTTCGTGCGTAGGTACCTCTTGAATAGCTTTCATGTTTATGAGATCTGTAATTTGCCTTTGTGCCTCTGCCCTTTGATTGTGTGGCAGGTTTGGCATGCCTCTCATTTTTGGAAGGGTGTGAAAATGGAATTTGTAGCCTCTGTTTATAATGTCCAGGATCCATTTGTCCTTTGTGACAATATGCCAATTTTTTGAAAATAATGCCAGCTTTCCTCCTAAGGGGGCTGCCATTTGAGACTTGGTTGGCATGCAAAGGGGAAAGTCATTGGGTTTGCTTTCTGAAAGATTGCGAGTTATCCTCACCACCTCTTTGTGTAGGTGCTTGCCATTGCCTGCCTCTAAATGATCCTTGGGATTGTCCTCTGCCCCTCGGGCGCCTGTATCTGCCTCTTTGGGGTCTGTCCATGGCAGGAAAGGACCAGTTTTTGGAAGGCCAATTTCTACTAAAACGTGGGGGTTGTACCTGTAGAAAATCTTTCACAGTTTGCATTGATTTAGCCTTTTCCTCCATTTTCCTTAATACCTCCTCAGCATTAGCACCAAATAGTACATCCTTTTGAAGAGGGGCGTCTAGTAATTTAGCTTTGACATGATCAGGCAAGGCTTGTTCCTTGAGCCAGGCATGCCTACGTATGACTGATCCTGTAACAGCAGCTCTGCATGAGGCCTCTAGAGCATCAAAACCACATTGTAAGTTATGCTTATCCACTTGTTCTGCACTATGCATCAAATCCTGCAACTCCTTCAAGTCTGGTTGTTCAGGTTGTGACATTTTACTTTTCAATTGTGATAACAAAAACTGTTGGTATTTTAGCATATGAAACTGACAGTTTAAGGCCCTCATGGTTAAGGTAGCAGAGGTATATACCTTTTTTCCCCACCTTTCTAAGGATCTGGAATCTCTCTCGGAAGGTAATGGATTTTTAGCAATGGAGGCCTCAACTCCCTTGGGACCCTGTGAGATGGTTTCTGGGTCAGCAGCATGGCTTTTGTATAGAAATTGGTGAGAGTCAGGAACCCTGTAGTACCTGTCAGGCTTAACTGGAGCTGGAGGTAGAGAGTCCGGGTTAAGGCAGGCCTCCGAGTAAACATCATCTAGGATGTCCAAGACAGGAGGTATAGCCAGAGGCCTGTGCTGAGGTAGCAAGAGAAATTCCCTAAGCCTTTTCTTGGAATCTGAATAATCTTGGCCTTCCCAGTGGAAGTGTTCCCTTAAGGTATGCAAAGTTTCCCCAAATGAGTAATCCTCAGGGGGGGGGATACAGAAGGGATGGACTCCAGTCTTCAAAAGGGGAGTAAGAATGTTCCTGATCATCCGAGTGCTCTGAAATAATGCAGCCCTGATCAGAGGAGAGGGAATCTTCCTCCACTCTGGGCCTTTTATCCGGAGGGGGCTGAGAACCTCTGATAAGAGTAATTAAATCCTCAGCCATTTTAAGCATCTGTTTCTTAGGCATGGGGCCTGGAGATGGGCCCTGTGTAGCTGGTCTCTTAGAGTGCATGGTAGCTTTAGACTTAGTGAAAGCCTTGATGGAGAAAGAAGAGGAAGGTCTGAAGACACCTTGAGTGGAGGTGGACCTGTCCACATTCTGAGATTCAACGCCAAGAGTGGCTTCGGTATCTGTAGTCGGGGTGTGGGCTGAGGAGCCTGCGACCTCGGGCACAGGAGACACCGTCAAAGAAGTGTCGTCGGTAGTCAGGGGCTGCGTAGGCGCCTCGCTGAGAACCGGACCACGTGTAGTCTGCTTTGGCGTGGTGTCGGTAGAGGCCGCGGACCTCATGTGTTGGTCCTTATCTTTGCGTTTTTTAGACAAAACTGGAGTCGGAGTATCCGACGACATAATATAATTAAATGCTTTCCCAAAATAATGCTGGGCGAACTCCGCCCGACGCTTAATAGTGCGTTCGTTGAATGTAGCACAAAAGCGACAGACCGAGACGTTGTGGTCTGGGCCTAAACAAGGTATACAGAGGGAATGGAAATCCTTATGCGGTATTTGCCTCCCACAAGAAATACAATTATTAACTTTGTCTGACATCGGTCTGAGGCAAGAAAAGTTTCCCCAACGGGGTACTTAGCTTTTAAGAAGACTTCGGTTTCCAAATATTCGTAATCTCAGGAGCTGGCCGACCGGCACTTGCGAACTGCTTCTGCTTCGGGCACCGCGCGGCAAGAAAGACTAAATAAAATGGCGTCGGCTGGTTCCTTTATACCCCTGTTGCACTGACGTCAGGGAAGAAGCGACGACAACCGACGCCGGACCTAGACTTTGGAATTCGGCCGACCGAGGACCCGCCTGACGGCAGGAGAACCCATCTGTTATGACTGCAGCTGTATGCACGATGAACATCAGGTGGTTGCTTCAAGGATGGCAGTGTTATCTAGGCCCTTAAAGAATGCCTTAAAGGAAGCCACAGCACTGATAGACTGGGTGAAGGGAGTTTCTTTCCATGGAATGTGTAACAAAGCCAAATAGCCTTTGAAATCCAAGAGGAAATAATCTGCTTGGAGACAGGTAAACCCAGAGCCCTGGGATGAAAGTTCACAAATAGCTGATAAAATTTCCTGACAGCTTTAGTAGCTTTGGTCTTGTCCAGGTAAAACCTAAGTTGTCTATGTACATCTAAAGGAGTGTAGTACCTTCTCACTTTGGTTTTGTGGAGAACAGAAGAAGGTAGGTAACTGGATGGATTAGTTAAGGCAAAAGCCATTAACCAGTTTTGGCATAAAGGAAGGATTTTTTCTCAACGATACCCTAATCCTTGAAGCTCTGACACCCTTCTGGCTGAGGTCAAGGGCACTAGTAAAACACTCTTCCAAGAGCAATGCTTGTGGGAGTCTAAGGATGCAGGCTGGAAAGGGGCCAGGGTCAGTTTTCTAGAAGAAAAGTAAGGTTCCAAGGAGGAGGAATAGGTTTTCTGAGAGGCCTAATGTGAAGTATGCCCGTAAGGAATTGTTTCACCTCAAATATGGATGCCAGAGGGGAAGAAAGAGGTGGACAAGCAAAAATAGCTGACATATGTGCTTTGACAGAGGAGTACACCAAGCCAGCAGAGAGCAAGTCACAAAAGTAAGGCAGAACCACTGGGATTCCCACTGTCCGTGGGTTTTGGCTTTTAGAGGGCACCAGAGTGAAAATCTTTTCCATCTGGAAAATTGGGTTTTCTGGCCTCCTGCACAATCCTGAGCACATATTCTGAGAATAGGTGTCAGAAGGGGGATTAGAATCCTATCACTCACACTGTCAGCTATAGTGCTGACAAGTGTGGGTGTATTAGGGATCCTTTGTTCTGTGTAAGTAGGTCCACTCTGTGGGGTAAACTTGTGGTGATGGCCCTTGACTAAATGTAGGAGGAGGGGGAACCAGTGCTGCCTTGGCCAAAAGGGAGGCACCAGCAAGATTTTTGGTTGGTTTTGTCGAATCTTGCACAGGACCTTTGGTATTAAGAGAAAGAGGTGGGAAAGCATACAGAAACATCCCCTTCCATGAGAAGGAGAGGGCATCTACTTTCCAAACCAGAGGACTTGAGACTGGCACAAGAGTTTGGAAGTTGTCTGTTCAAGGTAGGAGGCAAATAAGTCTATCTGAGGAATACCCCATTGGTGGACTATATCCAGGAACATGTCCCTGTGAAGCATCCATTCGTGGGATTGAGTCAGGGATCTACTTAAGTAGTCTGCCATGAGATTCCGGTTGGAGGGAATGTACACTGCCTGAATAGTTATGTGGTACTGGGCCAGAAATTCCTATACCAGAAGAACCAACCTGCACTGGAGATAGGATTTGGTCGCCCCCCACCACCACCACCTTATTCACATACCAGAGGACTGCCATGTTTGTCTGTGAACAGTTGTAGAAGACCTGGGAAAAAGAGAGGTTGAAATACTTGTAGAGCTAGTAGCAATGCTTGCATTTCCCTGATGTTTGTGTGTTCTGATTTTTGGGAGGGGGTCCAAACTCCATGAATTGTGAATTTACGCAAGGCTGCTCACCAGTCCATGTCTGATGTGTCTGTGTGGAGTTCTATGACTGGGGTGAGAGGATGGAAGGTTAGACCTGGATTTAGGACGATCTGATGGATCTATCAGAGAATTGGTATTCTAGTGGGAGAGAATACTGGTCCCACACTGATCTGAGGAACCACTGCAATTTCCTCATATGAAGTTTTGCCACTGGTACTATGGGGGTGGCAGAAGCCACGAATCCCAGCACCGTAAGGAACTCCCTAGCCATGATGTCAGTTGAAGGGAGTGAAAGAAGGACCAAAGGTACTTCACCTTCTGAGGTTGCAGTGACACACTCATGTCTGTCTGTATTTGACAATCCAGGAAAATGTAGTCCAGTGAAGGAGTGAGAACTGAGTTCCTGTAGTTGATAGTGAATCCCAGTTTCCCCAAAGAGAGAAATGTTGATCTCTAAAGTTTTGGATTAGAGTGTGTGAATTTGGGACCAGTAAAACCAGATCATTCAGGTATGGGAAGATCTGGATGCCAAAACGTCTGCAGTGTGCAATCACTGGAGCCAGGCATTTTGTGAATACCCTTGGTGCTGTAGAAAGACCAAAGGGCAAGGAAGTGAGCTGAAAATGCCAGGAACCCACAGAAAAATGTAAATTTCCTGAACCTGGAGTAAATGGGGATGTGAAGGTAAGCACCTTTTATATCTACAGATGCCATATATATAATGTTTGGAGTGCTAACATTCTGAAGGTAGGAACCTTTAGGAAGGTGTTGAGATGGGATGGATTCAGTATTGGTCTCTGGGGGCCATTCTTTCTGGGTACCAGGTACATTCCTGAATAATAGCCTTTTCCCCTTGAGGATGGAGGAACCTTTTGAATACAGCCCTGTTGCTGGAGCTCCAAAAGGAGTTTTGTGAAGAGGTAACTGCTCCTGGGGGGGTGGGGTTTGAAGGATGCCCCTGAAGGTGGGGGTGGAGTGCCACACCATGAAATATCCTTTTTTGATTATGGAAAGAACCCAAATGTCTTTGGTGATGCCTTCTCAGATGCCGTGAGCACTGGACAGGCTTAGGGGAAAGAGGGGCATCTGCACTGTAGTCACAGACTCCCTACTTTGTCAGGAAAGGACTGCCTTTGTTGTGAGCAGGGTTGAAAACTCCAAGGCTTCTGTTGTCTCGTCTCCTGTAGAAGACTTACTGGAGGGATGCTAGTATGGCTATGGATTAAAACACGCTTTGAAGGTACATTCTTGTGAAACTTGGGCACAGAAGAAACCAGAATGTGTTGCAGCTTGAGTTCCTTGTTTTTCTCCTGTAGGGACTTTAAAAATAAGGAAGCTGCTGCCTTACCAAATAAGGTTGAATTGTCTAGTGGTGGATCCATTATCTTAGACTTAAAGTCATCCTGGAGGGGCTGCAGCCTAAGCCAGAAAAATCTTATAAGAACTGAATCAGTAGCAGCTGTCCTGGCACAAGCCTCTGCAGCACCATAGCTGCATTTAATGGAATGTTTTGCTACCTGGGAGGAAAGCTCCCAGTACAGATAGAGCCAAAGCTTTTCCATCTGAGTCTGGAAGATCTGCAATGGCACTACATGCCTGAGAAAAACTCCAAGGAGAACTTTGTCATATGTATCTGGTAATTAATTGCCCTGAAAGCCAAGCTGGCTGATGTACAGGCCTTTTTATCCAGTTTCTCCAGGGTTCTACACTCTGTCTGACAGAAGAAGATTAGAGGAAGGAAGCATCCTAGAAGGTTAGTCTGTAGATACAGAAATAACTGCTGGATCTGTAGCAGGGCACCTGAAGAGGAATTTACAATCTTCTGGGACCTCATAGAAGTGGTCTGGCTTCTTGGGAGCTGAGGCCTGGAAGTCTGGAGTTTGCGAAGCATTATGAAAAGCATCCAGAAATCCAGGATGCACAGGAGGAAATGCAGAGGGGCCAGGGACATCAACTTGTAGTAGTTGTTATCTTTTCTGGACTTTGGAAATTTGGGAAGTATCCCATTTAAATTGTTCTCCCATTTTCAGCAGAGTTTCACCAAAGCACATTTCCTCCACTTGGGAGTCAGTAGCTACTGACTCCTCTACAGGTGAAACATATTGCTGGGGGGAAGGGAGCTGCATGGAATAATCCAGAGATTCCTCTTCATCAAAGGAAAAATCATCAGAGTAGTCTTTGTCTCTAATTCTTTAAGAGGGTTGGGAAGCAGCTGTAGGAGCAGGCTGAGGAGAAGGTGGTTTTTGAATGCCATGAAGGCCTGAAATAACCTTTTTGCAAAGACCTTCCAATCTGAAGGGGCCTCTCTGGTAGGGGACAAATTCTTAGTATTTTGTTATTGCAGGCGAAACAATCTTATGCAGCCATCAGAGGACCACAAAAAGGCCTACATTCAAATCAGACTGTAACTCTTCTCTTGCTTGGGTGTGAGGTACCCCCCCCCAGGACCCTCCATAGTTTTGAGCCTAGGGTCCCCATACATCCTGGTCAGATGTCTGTTCGACCTCCACAGACATGCTCACAGCCAAAGTCAAGGCAGCCTCAGAACTGAGCTCACGCTGTGAATCCGTGGCTCAAGTTGGATGAACCTCCGGGCTGATCATACATTGGAGGTGCAGCGGAAGCCACAGGCCAAGGTTTCTTGACCTTGTGCTCAGCATCAGACCCAGAGGTGCCCTCCATATGCTTAGCTAGTAGCTTAAGTCATTGGTTCTCTAAATAAAGAGCAAGAGATAGAGATGAGAGTCTTTTGAATGAAGGACAGGCAAATTCTACAGGACTACAGGACTTGTGGTCGTGATTAGGGCCTAAACAAGAGACACACTGAGAATGGCTGTCTTTGTGCAGAATTTGTCTTCCACATTGCCACTTTCCTTCTTGAATGAAATAACCAAAGCAGTAGTAAGAGAAAAAAAATTCCCCAATGGGGCACTTATCCGGCGAAAAGCTGAATTCACAAATGCTGAAAAGATCAGACCAACTGTCGGAATGGTGTCCTGATTGGCAGTAGAAAACTTCTGAGGATGGTACATGCATACATCGGTTTTATGGCCTATGTCTGACAGCAGCCTATATGCAACATTCCACGTATCCTACAGCAGTATAAGACTTTTGTATACTGGCCAGCGTTGGGTCACCTTCAGGTGGGAGATCCCTCAAGTTAAGAATACTGCAGCAAGTGAATAGGACATCTTACTGTAACTTAAACAAGGCAGACTAAATATGTTGGGAAATGATAAAATGAATTCCAGGAATGGCAGAACAAGGAAGACAAACAAGAGTCTTAATAAAATGTCTGAAAATGGCAGTTGAGCACATTTACTTTTAGAAGCATCCACAAATAAAGTGAACCCAGTGACCTACACTGATTACTGCAACTTACACAGTGGGACTTACTCCTAAATGCACAGTATTCACTAACAGAGCTGAAAAGACAGACTCGGACTAAAAATATACAAATGCTAAACTGGTGACCACTACGTCATACAGGTCATAAGATATACTGTTCTACAAGCAAGCCTTGCAAAGGTTAAAACTTACATGATTTTAGGCAAGTTAACTTTGTCAGCTCAACACAGTGCTACATACAGAAATGTCACAAAAGCCACATGGGGAAAAAAACAAGCCAGCTATCATTTAGGCAACACAATGTTGCTCGAAACTCATCAGCACAGCAATCACTACACTTTTTAAGTGAAGTGATTAAAAAGGTTTGGTTAAAAGAGAGTTATTCAGGAAATGGGAAAAAAAAGTCAGAAACGGCAAAACTAAGAACAGAGTAAGCTGAAAGCAGAAAGAAGAAAAAGAATCAGAAGAGCACAAGCTAAACCTGAAGAAAGAACTATCAAGACAAAGGGAGACCCATAAGGTAAAACAATACCCCATCACAAAAGAAACATGGAGACATTTTTCCAGTACATTTCTAGTGGTCCCACTGTTATCAGCCATGATGACTGACAGGCCCTCGCTCCAGAACAGAGTAACATGATGCAAGCAGAACAATACGACACTGGGGGAGCAAGGGTGTGCAAAAAGGTGATCAAGGCATGCCAGTACAGTATGTACCTCACTGGTAGCAGATAAAAAGCTTTTTGGTATGCTGTTTACTCTCCCATGTAAGATATGCAATGATCAAAGTGGTTTGTATGCAAGTACTTCTGCAAACACAACCTCCCACAGCAGATAATCCAAATGCATTCTCCCATGCTCCAACAGAAGAGATCTCCCTGGTTTCTACTCAGGGTGTAAACCAGGCAGAAAAAAAGATTCCGCCTTAACCTCTAAAAAGATAAGAATGTTGCTCCTAATTCCATTTCAATCTCTGCTGGTCCTCTGGCACGCAGCCTGGCAAAACATGGCAGATTTCTGGAGACTATACAGTTAGAATGTCATCAGGCAGTAACAGCTCTCTACAAGCACACTCTTAAAAACACTGATGAAACTAACAGAATACTCTGACGACGCCAGAAGCAGCTCCTTAAAATGCATTCTGTTACTGTTAAATGGGGATCAAGAAGAAATATATAGTCGCTTTTCTTGCAGCCCTCATTCAGTAAACTGGACATGAGAATGCCAGCTCCATTCTGCATCCATTGTATGACACAAAACTTTCTTTGGAATGGCATGAACCACTAAGTAAACCAGAACTGGGTAAAACTGGATAAATGTACTACAGTCAGGCACCACCCTTAAACTGACAAAATAAAAACATTTTAGTCTGCATATGTGCAAGACTACAGCTAAAAAAAAAAAAAAAAACATAACCATTATTAGAAAAAGAATATTACAGATAGAACAAAAAAATCTGACAGCATAACTTGCCAAAAAAGAGACAGAGAGAGCCATACATGTATGTAATCCCTAGAATCTTGGGAGTAAATCTGTGGCTGCACATCCATTCATCTATGCTTTTTAAAGGCAGCCATTGTATTGCTTTGCTTTATATGTAAGGGAAGTTTGTTCCACAGATGGCAAGGGCACTGAGTTATAAAATTCTCTCTCAAACAGGTTTTGTTAATTTGTTGGTGTAGCCCAAGATATTTCATATAGGTGTTGGGTATGCTATTGGACCTATTAAGTTAAAAGTGTTTAAAAGAGCTGTCTAAAAATATTTCACTGTATAAAAGGATATTCGAGCTGAATCTGTGAAATGTAGCTGAGGGTGTCAAAGCTTTTGATTTTCCTAGTTAGATCTCTCTATGATCCTTCTAGCAGGTAATATACTTTGCTTGGGGCATATTTAAAGGGACATTCTATTCAATAACAGGTCTAATAAATGAAATAATGACATACCTAAATCTGGAGAAAACTCCCTTAAATATCAATTGGGCCAGGATGGATTTCCTAACTATGGTGGGAAGCATGATGGCCAAATGAGAGCAAGTTATCTGGAAGTGCTACTAATATGATAGGAAGTATGTACAACTTGTTTGCTATACTTCTGCAAGCATTTAATTTCAGACAGTTTTCTATGTGGAAGGCAACTGCAGGTGTAGTCCAACCACTGCTGCTCCAGTTTGGTGTCAGTTTGTGACCAAACAATAGTACCTAGTTTGAAGCTGCCGGCAAACGTGGAAAGTCACACTTGTGGGCTTTTGGCCAGAATAGAAACAAAAATAGATGCTGGAGATGAGAGGTCCCTGCACTGAACCTTGAGGGACACTGCTACTTACAAGTTCTATGATTAAGGGGGTACCTGCAACTTTCAAAACTGAGTTCTACCAGACAGCAAATTAGCAATCCAATAAACAATGCAGGGATTTATACTGAGGTTTACTTTTTGTATAACAGCAACATAAGGGATTGTTTCAAAAGCCCTAGTCAAATCTAGGCATGCAACATACACTAAGAGACCACTGTCTATTGCCTCAGCAATTTTTTAAAAGAAACTTGCAAGTTCAAGACAGAGCATCTACCCTTCACAAAACCAAAATGGCCTGGGTCAAGGTCAGTAACGTTGTCTTGGCCTGCAGTTATAAATTCAGATAATATTCATTCCACAGCCTTGCATATAAGGCTGGTGAGACAGGTGAGTTTATAACTGCCATGGTCAGATTAAAAAAATTGACTTTATGTAGGGGGTACTAATTGTTCTCCGGGTTTGTGGAACAAACCCATTCATTAAGCAAAGTTTTGGAAAAAAACGAGAAGGTGATCTAATACTTTGTACAAAATGCTCAGGACGACGCATGTATATTGACGAGTCCACAGAGGTGCAACTTTTTGCTTTGGCTATGGATTCTACGACTTGTTCTACAGTGATGTTGGGGGTTGCACTGTCAGTCACTGTAACAGTAAATCATACAGCGAGTCACTGTACAGTAACAGGGACAAGGGTAGGCAACGTACCTAAATTTAGGTGCAAATATTTGCTATGTCCTTTGGATCAGAATGAGGAGCGAGTATTACTGTCATGGATCAATTTAGTGCATTGTTGGGTGTTTAATGTTTCCTAATATAGGTGAAAAAGGATATGTAATTAATTAACTCTAGTATCTATGTCAAATTTAAGTTTGTAATCTGCTTTATACTTCTTAAAAGGGCACTTAACATAGTTTTGATAGCTTGTTTCAGTACTATGTTTCACCAGATGGGTTTATTTTTAAACTCCCTATTACACTTAAAAAGGGCAGACACTGATAGGTCTAAGCAATTACTGAAGTGTTGATAAAAATTTCAGGTGAAGGAGGCTACATTTTCATTTGGATCCTTGGCTGAAGGTTTCCTGGGAAATTTGTCTAGGTCATCTGATAGCTGCAGTGCATTAATCACAGAGAAGTCCCTAAAAACTGATGCACTGAGAGGGCCAGAGCTATGAAGTCTGTGGTCAAATTTTATATTGGATGAAGAGATGCATGGTGGGGTACAAGCAGGTACTAGGTAAGCAAGAAAGAAACCGAGTGAAATCCCCTACTGGGAAGTTAAACAATTTGTTACATGTTACTTGCATGAATGATGTCCAAGAAGTGCTGAGAATATTTATTACTTGTGGTGCATGGATGACAATCAATAGCAGGGTAAAAGAAAGTCTCCTAACAAAATGAGTGTTAGGCTTGAAAGTAATCTCCTCATATAAAGTGAGGTAGTTACGGTCTTCTGGGGACACTGATTGTCATCTGCAGGATGAAATATAGCAACTGATTTTACTGAGTATTACCTGGACCTCTAGGAGCCCTAGGATAGGATTGTGAGCAATCTGTCATGAGGTGATGGAGTTTTTGCCAGATTGCTCCCCTAAAGTTTGTCCTATGTATGAAGCATGCTAGCTGCTTAGCCCTTGTATATAGAGAGTAGTACTTCTGCTGCTCCTGACCCACACAAGTAATTATATAGACATGGATGCGTTTCAGCTGCAGTTGTCTCAAGTTATAGTATACTTTTATTAAGACTTCTGGAACTGAGTAACACCACACCGATGTTGTGTGGAACTGAATTTGTTACGTTGGAATGTAATTCAGTCTTCTGCAACATTTCTATTGATTTTTTACATGTAAAGATTTTTTTCATAATGTCCATGTATTACTACTGTCACTCTGCATTTCTAGTGCTTATGTTATTTATTAACTATTTCTACTTTTTGCTGATAACCAGGGGTGTGAATACTGGCTCTACATGACTGTCACTGTAGAAGTGACTCCCAACCCCATCTGCAAAAATGGGGAAAGGGGTTATGGATGGACAGATTTCTGTAGTAACATACAGTTATTTTGTTATCTACACTGGATGTTATTTTGGAATGCCAGAAATAGTAAAGAAAACTTACTTAATATTCTGCTACATCAATCCTTTCCGCACTCCAATTTCCTCCATTTTGAATCACATTCTTTACATGCTTCCATTAAAGCTTGGTTGGTGCCTTTGACTCATCTTACACCCCACTATGTGATCCAAATAAAATAAACCAAATTTAGGCTTTCTGTTACCTGTAAAGTGGACTGCTAGCACCTCAGACACAGTATCTTCAATACTTTCTTTTCCTTAATCGTCTATTCCTGCTAAACAATTTCTACTCAGTGCTAGTGTAGCAATTTACAATACTACCACACCCTGTTTCAGAAACAAACTATTTTCAGCAAGTGGACCTGGGGAGGGATGGTGGTATTGGTGTAATGTAACACTACTAACTACAGATGAAGCAATGTATTTTCTTAATCACTTGCTGTGGTGAGGATTCACAGTGGTGGCAAACTAAGCAGGGTGGAACAAGCTTTCCTATGCCTAACACTAGTTCTGCATCCTGTGTAATCTCCAAACATTTCCAGATAACCTGAAACAAATTAACCCTCTAACTGTATCCTAGATCAGATCCAGAACCTTGTCTCAATGTCTTTGCCTGGTACACCTTCTACAAAAGGGAATAAAGGGGCATCCTATCAAAGCGTCCAAAATACCTCAACTAATTCTTTTCAGCACAATGGAGAAGTGACTGCACAGAGACATCCTTCTGAACTGCCAAAGCTCTTCACTCTCATGAAAAGTAAGCTCAACTACCAAGCAAAGGAACTTCATTTCTACTACTTGGATCTGCAGCATCATCCTTTAATCATGACAACAGGTGACAGCGGGATACAGATAGTAGTAAAATGACAGCTTCATCCTATGACTCTGCTCCTGTTCACCACTGCAGTCCAGTACAACACTTGCAGCACTACCACCATTATGGCTACTTCTAGTCACCCTTCTAGTCCCCTCTGCCTTCTCCCATCAACAAAACTGCAAGATGCTAAAACTCTTCTGGGTGTGGTAGCTGCAACTCCCTTACCTACAGACAGTAATCCACTCTCTTCTGGAGAACCATGACCTCTGATTTGGAGGTGCCGATTTACTTCTCATCCACTTCCCACTCAACAGCAGGTTGCTCTAGTGCATGCTGGAGATCAGTCACTTGAAGGCAATAGGACATCACCACCTGTAAGCAGCAAAGCTGCAACTCTACTGGGTATTCTCCAGATCTTGCCTGCCTTGACTTTTAAACAGGTCACGGTACAAGGCACAACTCTGAAGAAATTCAACTAACCCCACAACATATTTGACTTAATATTGAGAATGCAGACACAACTGCCACTCCTCAAATAGAAGGGAAACAGCAGCCAGGTTTGTCATACTCTTCAGTAATTCCTCCTTAAGGCATACCAAGATATGTGGTTGTACACCGTCTTCAAGTCCAACAACACATGTAGACAGTACTGTCAATCTCCTATGACACATGTAAGAAAAAAAGCTGATCCACTTCTTCCATGGTATGACAGAATCCGCATTGCTATTCATAAATCAGAAGACTGAAAAATAGAAATGGACTCCTTTCCAGCACTTTTGCATATGTTTCTCCATGATGGCTGGGGAAGTGTGATCCATGTACACTTGAAATACATCCTCCTGTCCCCCTTTATTACAATAAGGACCACTAGCCTGCTTGCCACTCAAAAGACATTACTGCCTCAGCCTTCAGTGCAACACTGACAAGGTATGTAAACCACAGCACCCCAATAATGTCCAACACCTTTAAAATTTCTACTCAGATCTCATCCACTCCCATAAGTACCCCAGAGCAGAACTGCTTAAGCACTGCAGTGACCCTTGCTTACTGAGATGGCTCATGTTCCACACTTTACAGTAGGTCAAGTCCATCAGACTCAGAAGTGCCTTACAATGTTCCACCCACCTCCTGACAACATCCCAGCCAAGGTCATTATTTCTCTACCTTTTCTGACAGCAGCAACGGCAGCATCCTTTTTAGTCCTTCTGAGTTACAAGTTGGCTTATCAGACCCTTTTTCAAGGTATCTCTAAGTCAATCTCCATGGCTTTATCAAACTCCTCCTACAGCAGGGCCTGTACCTAGATAACTGCAGCAGCTGTTGACTTAGATTTTAAGAACGCAAATGCAAAATCCAGAGAGTATCCTGTTATGATTGCTATAAAAAGCCCCTTTCTTAAAGCTGTCTCTACACTAGTGTTTATCAGTGGGGCCTAGGGTTTTGATCATGACAGAGATGGTCCACATCCCCTGCTTACATAGGTACGTAACAGGAAGTCTTTTGGAGGCGGAAGCTAAACTCATCCCAGACAGACAGTCTGGTTAGCTGCACCTAGGGCACCCTAAATGCACATCTGTATGCCCCAGGTTTGTACAGCTACTGCCTCAGCTATCTAACAATTCACCATCAAAACAAAAAAGTAACTGGAACCATGAGCAGGGATAAACAGTAGTTAATTCAAAAAATTCGAAGTCCACAACTTACTTGAAGAGTTGCTTTTTCTAAAAGTAACAGTTGTTTATTCAAGAGTTCAAAATCCATAATGTAGTTAGAATGCTTATTCTACAAGTTTAAAATCCACAACCTACTTAAAATGTTGCTGCTTATTCCACAAGTTTAAAATCCACAGCGTACTTAAGTTGCAAGTGCAGAAGACACTTTCACCCAGATAGGCTTCATCAGGCAAAGAAACAGAGTAACACATTGTGCTTGGCTTATATAATCAAGGTGTAGTCACATGATCTAGTCACATGTTAACATTGTAGTCACATGGTAAGATAAAAATAAGTAAAATACGTGTAAAATTGTATGTATAAAAACTTAATGTAATAAATCATGAAGATACTTGTAAATTTTTTGGTTTTTCAATGTTTTAAAATATATAGGTTACAGACAAACACAAAAAGTTCAGTGCATTTGAGTATTCAAGTACTTAAATTCAAATAAGGCTTAATGGTAACCGTGTTATTCAAGCAAGGGGGTATATGTGCCTTAAATCTGCTCATGGTTCCAGCTACTTTTTTGTTTTGCTAGTTTTCCCTTATTATAACGAACTTGTCACTGCACTAATACTGTTTTTTTGCTTCCAACATAATTCACCATAAAATGGTGAAAGCTAGCAACTGACCACCTCTAATGAATGAGTGCCAGGAACATACTACCTCAGATCTGATGACAACTACACAATCATTTATGCTTCTCAAGGTGACATTCCACTAACAACTATGAGCAAACCTGGTGCCAGTTATGGACAATCGTTGACTATCACAGTCATCGATGACTAACACAGTAGTCCAAAACACAGTTCACTGCTCCAGATCAAGTACGCTGCCCGTCTCAGTCATGTCCCTCTCAGGTATCTCTCTCTGTCATTCCAATGTATGTGTTGAAACACCCATTAGAATTACCAATTCATAGGTGGTGCCCTCTCAAGTAATGCATTTCAGGTTCCGGGGTCTTTAAGAGGTTGAATATCTGAAGAGCTACACCTGCAATGAAAGCAAAATGTTCTATGGGTGAAATCCTGTCCCCTCTTACATCTTGCATCCTTTGGCAAGGTTATAGGTCTACTCATCATTGTGCTACATAAGGCAAATGGTGGACACGTCAGCAGAAAAACCTGAATTTAAGGACCTTGGAAAAGATAGATCACGTTTTCTGGAAAACACTGCCTCAAAAACAGGAATTTAAAACATCACTATTTATTTTAGTTTACTTTTGTTAACCGGGGGTGTCTGACTGAGCCAAAAAGGTCCTTTTTCAGCAGAGGCCTGGGGAGAAAAGCTCCAAAAGAAAAATAATTACAGATACATTTAGATATTTAGACATGACCAGTATACACACAAATTACAATAAACATGTTTTTACAGTGGTATGCAGCACATCAACAGTTACAGTGGAGAGAAGAAACAAGAAAACACTAATTTAAAAATAAAGGTAATTAATTTGGAACATAGGTAGAATACATACATAGTACATAGGTACAGTACATACACTGTACATTAGCCAGTATTTGTAAGAAAGGGTGAAAACTGTTATCAAGTACTCTAGGCTTAGTATGTGTACCTTATCTGCTTTCACTAGCCTGGGGAGCAGTCATTGCACTGCCAACTTTGCTTGAGATGTTGCCTAATAAGGTTTTTAAAGGAGGCTATGGACGATGTGTTTGTATGCTAGCGGGGAGAGAATTCCATTTTTTAGCCACTGAACTACTATATAGTGTGTCTCCAAAGTTATTATAGCTGTTGGTGACTTCTAGTAGTAGTTTGCTTGATGAGCTAAGAGCCCTTTTGGCTAAGTGATGTTGTACTAGGTTTTTGTCTGTGTATGAGAGTGCATAGTACAGTATTGTGCTACTAAGTTTAGGGATATTGCTAGAGTGATAACTTGTGGAGTTATAAAGAATTATGAGAAGACAGACTAGACTTAGTTGTGTGATAGTCAAGGTTATAAAGTTAAAGATGGTTCTAGCTAGAGGTGTGGATAGGAATTATAGGGTTGTAGTATATGTGGATGGGTAAGTAGTGTGGGGTGATGTAATAATGCTTATAGGGAATGTGAGTGGTTGGGAGTATTGTGTGGTGGAGCAAGTGGGTGTGGTGTAATATGATCTGACTTGAGGAGCTGTGATTGGTAGGGGTGATGTGAGGTTGAGGTGTGGGTGTGTGGTTGGGATTAGTATAAATGTATAGGTGGTGGGGGTGGGTGTGAACGGAGGGGGCAGGGCAGGGGAGCAGAGAGAGCCCGAGCATTAGCAAGGGTGAAAGGAGCAGGGCTGAGCCCACCAGGATAAAGTAATGGGTGACAAAAAGTAAGTGTTACTTTACAAATCTGAACAACAACAAATTCCTGAGGTCTAATGGCTTACCAGTAAGCAGAATTCAATTGTTGAAGAGCACTTGTGCCCTAGTGGGATACCAGTAATTTAAAGATGGCTCCATGTACAGCAGGAATCTAATATAGACTTAGTATTGGGGGAGGGGGATAGCACAAGGGGGTGTAAACCAGGTGCAATGCAACAAAACCAGCCAAACCAGAGAGGCAAGCAGTGGAAATCTAACAGTGAAGGCCTCAGAGGGGAGTGTGTAATAATACAAACTCTACTTGGAAAGTGAAGGAGAGAAGAGACAGCAAAGTTTATTAAGGTTGGGAGTTTGTCTTCACATTGACTTGCTTATTAGTAGCCAGTTTGTGCACAGATTAGAGTAGGGAGATACATTAGAAATGAAGGGGAATGTATAGAGATGCAAATAAACAGGTGGGGCTCAAGTGATACAAACTATGGCAGACAGCACTGAGAGGGCTGCTTGAGGGTCAATTTAATCACAGAGAATAGGGATATTCTGAATTAAGTGTATACTGTCTATTGGACAGTTAGGATTACTGCACTGGTGGGGGGGCACAAGGCTACAACAGTCAGTTTTATTAGCAAGTTGAGAACTACCAAGTAACACTGGTAATGTTAAAGCTTCACTATCATAACACATACAAGTAGAATGCTTGGGTGGACTGACCCTTTAGTTTTGCAGTACTGATTCCTTCTTAGACTGTATGGGTGGGGTGGTAGCCGCAGACTGCAGAGTTGCTTGAGTGTACTCTTGCACTTCACACTCAAAATGTACATCCTTGTTTAGTTTTTTAATAAAATGTAATAACATTTTTTAAAAATCTATCACAAAAAAAGTGATGGAGAGAGTTTTCAAAAGCCTATTTTTTCTTCTCTTGGCAACAGGCATTACCACAACCCCCATGATGGGAAGGGGATGCCTCTTGACCCCTGAACTTAACTCTTGAGGTCACTTTATCTCTGTACAAGATTAAACAGGGACAGTAGCAATCTCTTTCCATTAAGTAAATAAATAAATAAATAATTTAAATTAATTTAATACCATTAAATTAGAAAATAATCTGTTCCATAGTTATGTCGTTAAGTCCTTTGAGGGTTGCATTCAATTAAAAACTCTTTTTCCTAGACTGGTGAGGTGCTGGTTTCCCTTAGAAAAAGACAAACATCATCATGCATTTTATCAAGTCTCTCCAACAGGGTCATAAAGGAGACAACTTGTCTGTCCTTCAGATACATGTTAATGGATCCCATCATTTCTGACTCCGCTTTTATTATGACTTCTAATACAGGGAAAAAAAACTTCCATGAAGCTTACATCAGCTCTAATGAAAGCTGCACAGACTTGTTTTTCATTCTAGACAATGCAATACATGAATAATGTTTCAATAAAAACTAACACCATTAAGCTGAATAGAACCCAACTACATGGCTCCAAAATGTGATAAAACATTAAAGGAAGGACTGCTACTTTAGTGGACAAACAGTCCATAGTATTTTAATGCTAAATTTAGTTTTATTCATTCAAACATAACATACCACATTTACCAGGATTTATGCCAACATATAAATCAGTGCATAAAATCAACTGTCTAAACAGTTAAGTCATGCCTACCAAACTCCACTTGTTTCAGGCAAACAAAAAGAAGTTATGTACTCACCATAACGTTCCATCTGAGTAGGTAACTTCATTTGTCAGCAACCTGTGGGTATCGGATCTGAGCCGGCAGCTTTCCTAGCAAAAGATCCGAGTTCCAAGCTCCTCCCCCTACCCATAATGCCCTGCTACCTCCCTCTAGTCCTCAGATCGAGTTTGCCATAGTATCACAGAATACTACAATAACAAAAAGAACCACCACCTGAACATCCTAACCTGATGTCATCTGGGAAGTGAAACACAATAATCCTTCAAGGATGAACTACAGGTCAGGGGGACGGAGGGAGGGTTGGTTGCTGACAAACGAAGTTACCTACTCAGATGGAACGTTATGGTGAGTACATAACTTCTTTAACTGAAGTAGTTAACTTCATTTGATCAGCAACCTGTGGGACAGAGTCCCCAGCTACCAACAACTTGGGAGGTCCTCATGAAAGGATATTCCGGAGCAGTGCAGAGCCAAAAGATGTCCTTCCTCTGGATATCGGATCCAATTTATAATGTGTAATGAAAGTATGAGAGGAAGCCCAAGTAGCTGCTGAACAAATGCCATCCAAAGGGACCCTCAACCAGAAGGCCGCAGAAGTAGCCACAGAACGGGTAGAATGTGCCCGAACGGGCTCAGGTCGACCAGAGCTGCTGTATGCGAGAAGAATGCATTGGGAAATCCACCTAGCTAAGGTTACCTTTGTCACTGGTTTACCCAAACAGGACTTAGCAAATGAGACAAAGAGTTGTTCCGATTTTCGAAAAACAGCCGTTCTGTATAAGTAAAATTGCAACTGTCTCTGTACAATCCAGACAATGAAGTCTATACTCTCCTTTGTTGTGATAATTAGGAAAGAAGACAGGCAGATTGATGGATTGGTTGATGTTGGCTTCAGAAGCCACTTTAGGCAGAAAGGAGGGATTAGTCCTGAGGGAAACTCTTGTCTTTATGAAAAATGATGTATGGAGGCTTACTACAAAGAGCCTGAAGCTCCGATATCCTTCTAGCTTCCTTCTGAGGTAACAGCAATCAGGAAGGCAGTTTTCCAAGATACATACTTTAAGTCGACCGAAGCTGCAGGCAAAAGGGGGACCAGTCAGAGCCTGGAGAACTAGGGTTAAATCCCATGGAGGAACTGCATCCTTAACAGGGGGTCTTAAAAGAAAGGTACCTTTCAGGAAGGTCTTGCAGATCTTAGAGGAAGCTAGGGGGCCAAAATTGTTTCCAATGTGGAAGTGGGAAATAGCTGCCAATTGAACTTTAACAGTTGAAGAACTAGCCCCCTGATGAAAAATGTGGGATAGAAAGTCGAAGATTGCTGGAATAGGAGCCGTAAAAGGATCCAAATTCCTATGCTCCGCCCAGATAGAAAAACACTTCCATTTACTCTTGTAGACTTTCCTGGTAGAAGGCTTATGAGCGGCCACCAGAATAGCCTTAACTGAGGATGAGATACCGGGAGTCCTAGCCATTAACGGAACTGGATCAACCAAGCCGAGAGCTTGAGGTTGTCCAGGTCAGGGGTTTTCAATCCCAAGGAATGAGAAATCAGATCTGGAATGGGATCTAAGATCCGGGGAGGATGCACTAGATGAGACCGTAGGCATGGGAACCTGGTTTGACGAGGCCAGAATGGGGCTATGAGGATAACTCTGCTCCCCAACCGACGAGCTTTCTGCAAGAATTTTGTCATCAATGGAAGAGGAGGATAAGCATAAAGAAGACCGGATGGCCAAGCATGAACCAGAGCATCTCTAGGGGTTTCCCCTGGTGGGGGAATTAGAGCGAAAAACTCGTTGCACTTTGCATTCGAAGGTGACGTGAACAGATCGCAGCAAGGTTGACCCCATCTGAGGAAGATCTGTTTCGCTACTAAGGGGTTCAGAGACCACTCGTAAGGTGAGAGGATAGTTCGACTCAGCTTGTCCGCTAGAATGTTTGACTGACCCAGTATGTGCGTTGCTATGAGAAAGCAGTTGGTGGATATCGCCCATTCCCACACTCTCATGGCCTCTCGGCAAAGTGGGTAAGATATGGTTCCCCCCTGCTTGTTGATGTACCAGACCATTGACATGTTGCCTGTTTGAATTGCAATAGTCCCTAGAGGAGGAAGGGCATGGAGAGCCTGCAACGCTAGAAGCATCGCCCTCATCTCCAGAACACTGATATGCAAAAAGGTCTCTGTGTGAGTCCACGTGCCTTGGACGGTTCTGCCCATGCAATGCCCCCCCCCCACCCGAGGCGAGACGCGTCCGTAGTCACTGTGACTTGGGGTGGGGACATGGGGAAGGGTCGCCCTTCCCGGAGGTGCCTGTAATGGAGCCACCAAAGTAGAGATTCCCTGCAAACCCTGTTGAGGGGAATAGGGGAAGACAAAGGATGTCGTAGGATGGACTAATGGACCTGTAAGGTCCATTGAAGAATTCTCATATTCAAACGTGCGAGCGGTGACAGGTTGATGGCCGCTGCCATGGACCCCAGAGCCCTCAGGACTAATTCTGCTGGAGGGGCAGAGGACTGTAGAAGAGCCAAAATGTGGAGGTTTAGGTTGCGGAGTCTGTCTGTCGTCAGAAAGACTTGGACTGAATTGTGTCTATCCCGGCCCCTATGAAATCCAAGATCTGAGTAGGCTGAAGGCAGGATTTCTTGTGGTTGATCGTGATCTCTAGATGGTGGGGGAGATGTAGGAAATAGTCCCTGGCTGAACATAGTAGACGCCTGGTGGGGGCGGCTAAGAGCCAGTCGTCCAGGTAAGAAAAAATCTGTATTCCCTGAAGCCTCAGGTGGGCCGCTACAACTGTCATGACCTTGGTGAACACCCTGGGGGCTGTGGTGAGACCGAAGGGTAGGACCCTGAACTGATAATGGCTGGCTCCCAGCCGAAAGCAGAGAAACCTCCTGGATCGCCTGTCCATTAGAACGTGGTAGTACGCATCCTTGAGGTCTATGGAGCACATCCAGTCATTCTCCTGTAAAAGTAGGAGAATGGATTGAATGGTGACCATCCGGAACTTTTCTTTGGCGACTGACAGGTTCAGTGTGTACAGGTCGAGAATTGGCCGCAAGTCCCCCATCTTTTTTGGCACCAAAAAGAACCTGGAGTAAAAGCCTGATCCGGATTGATGAGGGAGGGGGGATGTGCTGGATGGCTCTTTCTTAGTAGCTCCTTTATTTCGAAGGCTGCTACCTCCCTCTGATTGTGTGGGACATCGGGGAGGTGCCCCGACTAGGGAGGATAACTTAGGAATGGACTTGAGTAACCTCTGGATATGATCTGGAGCACCCAGCGATCTGTCATAATGGACTCCCAATGTGCTAGATGCTCCGAGAAGTGCCCCCCCGACTGTCTCCAGAGAGGAGCAGTCGGGCAACCCCTCATGGTTGCTGCGCGGGTCGATTGGAAAAGGGTTCCCTCGACCCAAAATTCTTCGGCCCCCCCTCTGCCTCTGGGCCGGCGTCCACCCTGCCCTCCTCTGCCTCTGAAGGATGAGGGGTCCGGAGCGAAATGGGATTGTTGGGATTTCCGGAACCACATCTTCTTCTGTCCTCTTTGGTTCCTGGAGAAGGACCTCTGAGGAGCCGAAAAGCGGATCCCGACGGCAGACGTCTTCCCGTCCTTCTCGCTCTGGAGTAGCATATCGCAGACGGTTTTGCTGAAAAGCATAGAACCGTCAAAAGGGGCGTTCGCGAAGGACGCCTTGAAGGGTTCCGCAAAGTCGCAGAGACGGAGCCAGGCCTGTTGTCGTAAGACAATGCCTGCTCCGCTGGCTCTAGCCGCTCCCTCCGTGGCATGGGAGAGAAGCCACATAGAGGTGTTTGTGATAGACTTAAGAGTGGCCATTCGAGCAGAGAAGGTCCGTTTGTCCTTGGCCAACATGGACTCTGGGGGTGACCCAGCGTACTCTTTGATTAGGTCCCGCTGGAGCCGAATTACATGTGCCATATAGTTTAGGACCTGACAGAGAAGGTCGCTGAAGCGAACATCCACTTTCTGAGGTGGTCCATCATCCGAGACTCCTTGTCTGGAGGATGTACCGAGGAACTCTCCTGTGCCAATTCCTTCTTGGTGGCAGCCTTGCTCCAAACTGTCCTGTCTGTGGGGGGGGCTGAGAATCCTGCCCGGTCTCTTGGGTATTGGCTCCACAGTATCCAGCTCCTTCCATGCCCTGGTAGTTATGAGGTCCACCAGGGGATCAGTGGGAGGGGACACCCAAGAGGTAGATGGGCCTGCATCGAAAGCCTCTAGAAACACAGACTCATCCGAGGAAGGCTTTTGGGTTGACCACCCCCCTCTAATATGAAGCATTTCCATAATGTCTCCAAAGGAGACGTCCTCGGGGGGTGACCTGGGGTAACCTTCCCCTTCCTCCAAATCTGTGTCTTCTGTGAGGGACTCGGGTGAGTCCAAGTGCCTCCTCTTACACTTTCGTTTGTGAGGAACCTCCTCGGGGGGGGGGGGGGCTGCCCGAGGAGGGCTCACCAACAATGTCCTGTTCCTCTACAGGAACTATCTGGGACGTAGGCGCAGACTGTCCCTGGGGCCGGATGATGGAAGACAGGCCCGTCTGAGAGGGAACAGCGGGTGGATCCGGAGCAAGAACCTGGGGCCTCGAATCCCTCGAAAGGACCCTCTCCACGACGTCGAATGCTGAGGGTGAGCTGCTCTCCCTAAGATCAGAAAGCAGCCCCCTCGGATCCAGCATGTGGATCGGCGCAGGAGATGACCCGATCGGATCCGAAAGTACAGTGCGCTCCAACCTCAAAGGAGCCGAAGGCAGACTGACCCCTCTGGATCTGACACTCAGCTCATGGCCCCGAGAGCTCGGATCCGAAAAAGGACCAGACAAACTAGAAGGTGCAGTTGGCGCCGAAGTAGGAAACACTGTCGGCGCCGACATCACCCCGGCTCTGAAGCTACCTGGATCCAACAGCTCCGAACCCAGATAGTGGGTCGGAGAAGGAGCAATGGGGGCGAAAAATGGGGTCGAGCCCCCCCCCCCTGGGCCTGAAGAAATCGACGCATCATCCGGTCCATGTCCGCGTCGGATATACTTCTGGTTGACCTGGATGAGGCTGCCGAGGCTGGCCAGGAAGGCCACCTAGACGATCTCGAAGGTGACCGGGTCTCCTCCTCCTGCTCCGGGGAGAAATGCGGAGAACGAAGCCGGGAGGGGGAAGACCCGGAGACCTTAAGGGGGGAGGCGAGCTGCTTAGATGGCAGGGCCGAGGGGACTGAATTGGCCTGCCTCTTGTGGCTATGATGCCTGTCCCTATCACGCTCCTCGTCTTTCTTTTCCTTTTTTCTGGTGTCCCTTTCCTCCTGAGCCAAAGAGGGAGTTTGAATCCTGGCCAGGGGAGCGGGAACGGTCGGTGGAGCAGCCGCGGCTGGCGCCACAGAGGGGGAGGAGGACGAAGCCAAATCAGGGGGGCAAAAGGCCCGCAAGGATTAGCTTGGTCCTCCTATCCCTCAAAGCCCTGTGGTTGAAGGCTGCACAGATAGTGCAGCCCGACGAAAGGTGGTCCACGCCCAGGCAAATAACGCACTGAGTGTGGCCATCCAATGGGGACAGCTTATGGCCACACTTGGAGCATTTCGAAAAAATTGCTTTTGGGCCTTCAGACATTTTTGAAAAGAACAGGCCCACACACACACACCTTCACACACAGACAGAAGGGGGGAGGGGAAAATAATATCTAAACTAAAGCTAACGTGAAAAACTACCAAAATAGTTTAAGGGAGGAAAAGGTACCACACACACCAAGTTTAAAGAGATTTTTAAGGAAAAAAAAAAGTTTGAATAGCTTTTTTTTTTTTTAACTCACAAACCCAACGCTAGGAGCTCGTTCTTAGGTGCTTCAAGAAGCCGAGGCAAACGAGATCTGAGGACTAGAGGGAGGTAAGCAGGGTATTATGGGTAGGGGGAGGAGCTTGGAGCTCGGATCTTTTGCTAGGAAAGTTGCTGGCTCGGATCCAAATTGGATCCGATACCCACAGGTTGCTGATCAAATGAAGTTAACTACTTCAGATCATATGTTACCTGCAAATGAAGACCTGCTTCTGCAAAGCCAGAATGCAGAAGTGGGAAGGAATTGGACAATTACATCTTGGCTTAAGTTGCATGAAACTTAGCCAGCTGTGGTGGCACTGACGGATAAACCTCATATTATGACCCAGGTGGCCAGAGACCAAACAACAGTTCAGGTGCCTACTGGAACTAGTAGGACAACTTGAGCATGCCCTTCTTGGCGGGAAGGGATGCAGAGTGGTGAACACATGCATGAACAATTCCTCAAATGAGGAACATTGTTAAGATGCATTTTCCACTGATCAAGCCACCACCTGAACGTAGTAGTATTCGCAGGGGAAAGACACTGTTAGCCCCTACTGTGATGCATATAGGTCATTCCCTTTAGGCCATCAAATGCCCTTACTGCCATGATGCCAACAAGAACACATTTAACCATCATGGATTGTTTTATGATGGCGCTTACACTATACTGTACTGGGGTAACTCCCTAGTATGAGGAAATGAATGGGCAGTGTCCCATTGAGGAAGGCTTGATGGTGGGCAAGCACAGGGACAAAAAATAACTAGGAAAAGCAAGTTACATGAAACTTTGAGAAAACAATCACTGTAACTATATACTTGGAAATGATGATCTGCTCTTGCAGAGCCAGACTCAAGATGTGCATAGGCAATGGGGGGATGATATCTTGGTTAAGAGTTACAAGGAACTTTAAATTACCAATCAATGTACTATAACTCACTATATTAACATGGGATACTGTCTGAATTGTATTCCCAATAGAAGCATCGCAAAAATACAGTGCATCTGTAAATTCTGTTCAGTGGTTATCAAGTAATCCAAATTATCTTATCTTCATGTAAAAATCCGGTCTTACTCTGGAGTGATGCCTGATGAAGAAAAAGCTTTGTTTTAATGTTATCCCACAGAATTCTGGACAGACTGTTGTGGGCTGTTATATAATCAACTCTGCTTAGGAAGGGAAAACAGCAACAGGAATAACACACTACTTAATGCTCCAATAGATCTTACAGATAGAATAATTTAGACAAAGCCGCCAGAAAACAATTTTTTTTTCAGTTATTTACTTCTGCAACAAAGGAAGGTTGTCACAAGTCCTGACATCTCAAAGTCAAAGATGTCAAGGACTTTCACTGCCTCCACAACAGATAAAGCACTGATTACAGCTGTACCTGACCAGGACTTGATTTGGGTCAGGTACTAGAGAAGCCAGCAAGGGAGGTTTGGGACTGAGGGTGCCAAGTGTAACTCACCCAGCCCATGACAAGGAATCTGGCCAGACTAGGTACTTCACAAGCCAGCAGGGGAGGGAGTCAAAGGCTAACTTTTTATTCAAACTACTGGGGGGGGGGGGTAGAGAAGTTAGCAACCACCAAAGAGGGAAGTGGGTGATTGTCTGGGATGCAGTAGTCACAACCTCCCAAACACTGTTCACACACTAAATCAGGGGTGAGGGTGGGCGGTATCACTTGTCTTCGTCTATGAGCTTATACTGACAGTTGTAGTGCACCTTTAAACTGGAGGGGGAAGGGAGTTAGCTAAGCACTGAGGATGTTACTGCTCCAACAGATAACACATCTTTCCTACCATTCCACTTTAATGTAGAGGACTCTATACCCAAGTTTTCTTTATTAGAATTATTCCTGATTCTGGCGTGAAAGCCACACACTTTAGCCTGGTAACAGAGGTTTTCTAGGATGCAGCTGATGGTCAGTGTTTTGTGGGTCCTAGAATTATTTTAAAAACAGTGAAAAACGTCAAGCCCTTTTCATTTAATTTAAATTGTATTTACTCTGAATTCCATTCAGGAATGCTACCTTTTTTCAGCAAGGTCCAGTACAGCAGCTGAAGTAAAATGAAGCAAAGTTACAAAAATGAATGATAATCACTAGCTGAAGAAACCTTACAAAAACTAGAACTGTTATGCACTGAAAGTAATCTGGCAGGAGACTGAAATGATTGATACATTTTACTTTTCTGGATATGCCTCCCCAGTTCTGTTGATCCTTGGTCATGGGGCAACCTCACAAAGCACACGTAGGCTCTCACCTATACCCATCAATGCCCATTATTCCACTTATTTGTTTTCACATTTGACTCCTGTTATGGGGTGGGGTCTGGTACAGCAGTCACCAACATACTGCAAAAAGCGAAAGTTTTTTAGTTCATGACCTACTCTCTGCTACCCTCATTCAGGGCCTGATGTACAATGCTGAGCATAAAACATTAGCTACAAGCATGCAACCAAAGTCGATCAATAGAGATCTGCACTATCACACCCTTAAGTTGCAAGGCAAATAAGGCTGTACTCCATTCATCACAGAGTGCCAAAGGATGTAAAAAGTCCATGACCCCTCCCCTTCAATGAAAAGAACTGGCTGCTCAAATCTTCCCTCCTATCATCCAGCCAGTCTACTATCTGGACTGCTTTTGAAGTAGTTCACAATGTTTTCTTTGTGCCAAAAAAAAAAAAAGCAAAGCCTTATGGATTTACAATAGGTAAAGTAAAAAAAATGATGGAAAATTAAAAATGCAAAAAAAAAAACATTAAGCTAGTGAGAAAAAACATTATGCACTTTCAACCTTTATAAAAGGTCCACTAATAAACTTTAAGCAGACAACAGAATCTTACCCACTTCATTTGCTCATTTCTCTTCAAACTGAAGATTTCCTACAGAGTTGGGGACAAACTAACAGTATGCATTTGCAAATAAAACAATGTCTAAAAGAAATAAATGCTATTTTTTTACATATGCAGATATGCATATCAAGACAGCATTATCAGTAAACAGGTTTCCATAGTTAAGTGCTAACTCAAAGCAAAGAAATGGCAAGTCTAACAGGACAGAAGGCAATGAAATGTCACATGCTGGGTACTTGATGTCTGAATCACTTGCATATTAGAGAAAAAAAATGCAAGACACAACCCTGCTAAAACATGTATGGGTGATCTACGTGGTAGAGCACCGTAATGTGCATCCCAGCATAACATAAATGTGATTCTTCACAACTTAGAAATATAAATGCAGCAAGATTAGAAATATCCTTTGTGGAGGCAAAACTATACTTGTTGTGTCTTTCGGCTTTTCCCGGTTAGGGGTCACCACAGCTGAACTCTGGTCCGCTAATGATTGGCAGTAGATTTTTACGTGCCGAGTTGGCGACCCTGACGCACAACCTTCAACGAAGGTACGCCCATTCACGCATGTCTCCACACAGAAGATGCTCTAACTGAGAATCGAACAGGACAACGTCTTACTGTGAGGCGACAACGCTACCGCAGCACCACCACCGCATTATGAGGCAACATGCCTACTTATTTCAGACGGATTTCAGATTTGCACAACTTGGGGTAGCGACCACTTTTAGTTAGGTCTGCCCAAAATTCATCTGCAGAGATCAAGCATGTGCAGCTTCATCTAAACTTAACAGCAGACGCATGCACCATAAATCGCCCTACACTGAGTAACTTAAATAATCAATTATATGGGACGTCTGTACATGTTATACTCTGAGATGGGTCAATAACAACTGCCTCTCTCTTCAATGCACACTTCAGATGAGCTGTCCATACAAACACATTCTGTGGCATTGTCAACAATGCTTGTTCAATTACTGATAGTTAGGCATCATTCTCAGCACAAGTATTCAAACTACTTTCTCAAGCAATCGCAATAAAGATGTCAACATCTCTTCTCATCGCCACCCTGATGTGAATATACTTTTGTCATGGGTTCCAATAATGACATAGTCAAGGATACACCACTGCTTAGATACAGGGCATTTCTAAGTGCTGCTGTGACTGAAGATGACAGCTGTGATGACTAAACTATTCTCCATGTGAATGAATATGACATCTGTGATAACTAAGCTATACTACAAGTGAATGGAGATAACATGAGTGATAGCAAAACTGCAGTCATTGTAAACCAAGATGTCTGTGATGACTAACCTAAACTCCAACTGACTGAAAATGTTACCTGTGATCCACACTTCTGTTCAGTAGTAAAATTTCACATCGTTAGCCACCAGCGTTTAGTCTTTAAATATACCCTCCTTTCTGACTATACCATTCTAAGACCTGAAATGGGGGACTGTAGTAGAGTTTACAACTGGTCAAAAACCCATCACTGCATTACAGCTGTAATGAGAGAGAACCTCAATTTACATTATATCCAGTTTTTATTCTACTAATAACTTTTAGGCCACTCATTTTTGCACTTAAGCCTTCATCCCACTGGTAGCTAAGAAACAGAAAAAAATACATCTATCTCCCAAATCAACTAGTTATCCAGAGTTCTCTGAACACCCAATAAATTCTGGCTTGACACACTTTAACAGTGACGAAGTTAGAAGAACATATCTTAACTTTCTCAAATTTGTTCCACATGAGGCCACTGTGTGTATAAAGCATACTAAGTGGATGGGGAACACAACAACAACAAACAAACAGAGGTTAAATTAAAAGCAGCAGAGGAAGTAAAGACAGCAGCATTCATCAACATCCATACTAAACAGCAATGACACTCATTTTCATAAAATTATATAGCAATTACCTGATTCAGATAAGCAAGATTTGTGTGCCAGAAACTGTAGTTAACATCAATAAAGCCTCAGTTAATACTTTAGTGAAAACTCTAATTTGCTCTGAAAATTTATTTATTTTTTTAAATATGTAGTAGTAATGTAGTAACAACAACAATAATAATAGAAAAATAAAAAAGACTGCATAAAAACATCTTGGTCCTTTACCACAAACGCTAAATCACTTTACAAAGAAAAGCCCATAGTTGCTTACCCATCCAGTTGTTCCTCCCCATTTATGTAACGCAAGCTTTTTAAAAATGAGAGGGATACCAGGGCATGAGAATGGCGGATTTTCACATAACCAGTCACTGTCTCGATCAGCCCCATGAATGTCTCCAGTTCAGCAGCGATATTATCTATGAACGATGAAAAACAAAAATATAGATACAAAAGATTTGTAAGACACCTCAATGTCCCAATCTTCAAATTTTATCAAAGGAGCACTAAGACTACATGATAATGAAATTATGTTGAAGAAAATCAGTTTAAAGTGTACCTTCAATCAGTAAAAATGTGGAGTAAATGTACACTGTTTCCACACATTCAGAAGCACTTCAAGGTTGGGAAAACCTGTAAGACCATAGTTCAACTTTACTCCTTTTCACTTTTTTTAAACTGCATTCTAGCTCACCAGTGTCTTGTACTCTCATTATATTTATAATTCACTTACACAAGAAAACAAGAATAGGTATAATAAAACGTTCCCAGAGACTGTTTTTTCTTAGGTACATTCTTGCCTGTCCACCTGCTGACTAGCAGTCTTCCCCAATAAATATTATGTCCATTCTTACCCTATAAGCAACACAATGCCCAAAGACTTTGGTGATAGCCAAATGAATGGAGCTGTAAGACAGGCAGTAATGGTGGTTTGTTTGAACATGGCTCTCCACAGTGCATTAATTTTCTCCTGCAACATTTGAGTATTGAATGGCTCAAATCAAACCCTGATAACGAGGCATCCAGACACCTTGAGGGACCATGGGAGTGACCCAATATCACAATCGATCAACCCTGAAGCCTCTTCCACCCCCACTGCTAGCAGCTTGTCCTTCTTCCACCCCCCCATCACTATTATACTCCCGCCAAGATTAAAAAGCCTGCACTGAAGCAATAATCTATACAGACAGCGGCACTTTCCTATATATGGCCTTAGCTCCTCCCCTTGCTGGCTGAGTAGAGCACCTGAATCATAAAGCAGCAAGTTACACTGCATAAATAGATTCAGATAAAAATAAAATTGTGTTTTACATGTTGGATTAATGGAAAGGAAAACAATTTGTGAAGAGAAAAACTTGACATTTGCGTGATACTGTTCTTTAAATGGTGGTGTACAACAGCGGTCACAAGATGAATAGGCATTGCTTGACAGATGAGAACTGTAGTACAAATCAAACATGCTACTTTAATCAAAAGACTGAAAATATCAGGGACAAAGCAAGTGAAAAACCACTGGAAGAAAATAAGTCCAATCATCTAGTTAATTCTGCCCTCAAACACCTAGGTAAGCGCAAAAGGGTAGCATGGGCAGCAGTCACTCTCCTTCCCCCAGACTCCTAACTAGTTTCAGGTTAGGCTGTCACTTCAGCAGTCCCTGCAACAGACAGTGGGAACTTCAGTCTGCTCTTTAAAAACATGTTTGAGTGGGTACTAAATAAAATTCTTGCATTAACTGACTAAGCCAGTGAAAACAAAGTACATCAAGGCTATATGATATAGCCAATTTATCCACAGCTGTTTCTTCTCTTCGATACTTCACGTCACTTATCCCACTCACCATATTAAAAACAGTTATGAACTCAGTCGTAAATATTGCTCTCATAGAACTGGTCACTGCTTAACTACCATTTGCAAAAAAAAAAAAAATCCCTTAAACAGACCTGCTCAATGCCACAGATGGACAGCTTTCACAGGGTAAAAATTAGCATTCCACACATGGAAGAGTCAGCTGCATATATGTGCACATATAGGGAAACTTGAGTGACAGAAGGCCAGCTCTCTACTCTGATGGTAAAAACTAAAAAAAAAAGATCTAGTCAAGGATCTTGTGGAGATCATCTTCTTTCGGCTTTTCCAGGTTAGGGGTTGCCAAAGCGGATCACCTGTCCACTCATGATTGGCAGTATAGTTGTATGGTGTCGAGTTGCCAGTCCAGCACCCAACCTTCCACAGAAGGCACACACACACACACATAGGGCCAATTTAGAGTGTTTAATCCACCTACAGCATGTCTTTGGTTTGTGGGAGGAAACCAGAGCACCAGGAGGAAACCCATGCGACCACAGGTAGAATATGCAGACTCCGCACAGAAGGCACCCCAGCCAAGGATCGAACCAGAGAGCCTTTTGCTGTGAGGCAGCAACGCTAAACGCTGCACCATCACAGCCGCCCCTAGCCAAGACTCTTGTGGAGATAAATGCTTTTAATACAAACTCAAAAGTACACAAGTAAAAACCAAGTTGATTTAGCGCTTTTGTCCTACTAACATCGAGGATTTCTTCAGAATCATATTAGTTAGCAAATAAGTAACCATTAAAATATCAAAGACCCCCCCCCACACACACACACAAACCTTGGCAATCTAACAAATTTAAAGCAACCGATATACAACATACCCTTTTGGTTGATCGTATTATAAAATACCTTGAACATATAAAAATAAATTTACAACACTTTGAACAGCAATAAAAGAACAATACATACGTAAAAAATCAATGAAATATCTAATTCAATACCTAAAAATCATCTAACAAAAATCAGTTAAATAACAGCAGCTCGTCTTTTTAGATCAGAGATGTGTTGAGCTCTTTTTTTATATATAATCTTACCAAGAGAAATTCACTTTGAATGAATTTGCATCTAATAAAAATATTAGATGTATGAAACCAGACAAAGGTGGAGGCTTGCGGCTTACGGACACCATTGATTATCAAGGGAGAATAATGTTCATCCTAGCTTACACCAACTTATTACACTGTTTCTGTGAATGAAACTATAACTGCAAATAATATGATTAATTTACAACTTGATGAGTTAGTGTTGGATGGCATTATTTATACTGATTTGATTCAATATTTAAGTGTTGAAAAAATGATTATTCCTAAAATATTCTGTATCTCTAAGATTCATTTAAAGAAATCCCAATCCCTCAGAGCCACACACTCCAGGGATCTAAACCTTGTCATCACAATAAACAAAACATGCTGGAGGGATGGATTCCTGACCCAGAGACTCCCCAGACTCTGGAAGAGATTGCCCATACATGTCAAGCAGAGTGCCTCTTTGGCTCTCTTCAAAAGGAACCTTGACGATTGGATGGGAGAAAGGAAATTCACCCCCGTCAGTCGTCCTGCTAGACAGGGGTCCAGGGAAGTAAATTGTGTGGGAAGAAATAGCCAGGGAATTGTTATGGCTAGGCTTGTATAGGCCCTAGGGCTGATAGCCTAGTACCAACCTATGAACCTATTTCGACCTGGATAATCCCCCAAGACCTATTGTATCTGCTGGTAGTTCCATCACTAAACCTCTTGCGAAATTCATTGATTTCAAGTTAAAGAATGTACTGACACAAGTTCAACATATCCTGAAAGATTCGTGGGACTTTACTGACAAACTAAGACATGTTCAGTTTGACAAGCACTTTTTGTTAGTGACCATGGATATTAGGAACTTGTTTTCTGTCACTGCCATACCTCATGAGGGTGGGCTGAGACGGTTTAATGAAATAATTTTTTCTTTGATGGTGAATAGTTTAAGCAGAGAAAAGCAGTGACTATGTGGGCCACTTGTGTCCCCATGCAAACATTGTTCTTTACTGGTGGGAAAAGGAAGTAATTTTTAAAATAACCCACTTTCAGAATTGTTTGGTCTATTTCAGATAATGGATGATATTTTTATCATATGGAAAATGACAGACTCCAGCTTCTGGAATTTGTCTATAGTTTGGAAATATCTATCCCTTTTCTAAAATTCACTTCCAATTCCAACATTCACCAGATACATTTTCTTGATGTGATAATTATGAAGGGTCTTCACGGTACTGTTTGAAACAGCCATCCACTGGAAGCCCACATTTAGTAATTCTTTCCTGCATTACACCAGCTGCCATCCTACGTACCAAAAGGGGTGGTTATGAGTCAGTGTATTGGAGTCTCTAGATTGTCTTCTGAGGATGAGCAATATCTAGCTGAATTAGACAAGACGAAGCATATGTTTCTAGAAAGGGGGTACCTCAGGAACTCATTGATGTTAATATCAGGAAAGTTCTTGATCTTAGAAAAGAGAGGTATGGTCCAACTAACTATACAGGTTGTTCTTAAGCATATTTCACAGTCTACCAGGAGTGACTGTGCTCAGGTTTAAAACCTTTACTGGACCAGCTCTTCTTTGCACATAGTATTTCAGTACTGAACAGATTCTGAAAACATTAAAGACATACATAAAAACTGTATTATATTAAGTTGGCTTGATCGTACATTACCTTGCTTTGTTTATAAGAATAGGAAAAAAATATCAAAAACATCTTACAGAAACCTGTGACAGGCAGGTTTGAATATTTTAACATCACATCTCGATGTGGTACATGCAACCAATGTTCTTACGTTGACAACGAATATGGTGGGGGGAGTTTGGATATTGTAAAAAAAAATAAATAAATAAATAAAAAGATTGGATGGATGAACTCTGGTCGTTATAAATGTAAATCTGATAAAATTGTTCATCACGCCAGGTGCTGATCTTGTTTGGACTTTTATTTTGGAAAAAAACGAAAAGGAATTAAACAAGAGAATCTATCAGCATAATTTTAGTATCCGGAATAAGGATGACAAAAGTGCACTAGCTAGAAATTCTTTGATATGCAATAGTTTTAGTAAATTTAACTTTTTGGGTAGGGAAAAAAATCAATCCCACCGTCTACAGTGGTGATTGGAAAAACAAGTTATTGCATTGTGAGATGATCTGGCAAGTACACCACCTGGTTTAAACAACTTAATTTCTATTTCTAGTGAGCTAAAAAGTCAGGCTGCTATTATTTAATTGATTTTTATTACACGATTTTTAGGTAATGAATTAGATATTTCATTTGATTTTTTTATATACATACTGTTTTATTGCTGTTCAAAGTGTTATAAATTTATCATTTTTATATGTTCAAGGTATTTTATAATATGATCAACCAAAAGGGTATGTTGTGTGTTGGCCACTTTAAAAAGTTTAGAGTACCATGGTTTGTGGGGAGGGGGGGGGGGGTTGTTCTTTGATATTTTAATGGTTACTTAGCTGCTTAGAAGTATGATTCTGTACAAGTCCCAGATGTTAGCAGAATGAAAGGACTAAATCAACCTGGTTTTTACTTGTATACTTTTGAATTTGTATTAAAAGAAGTCATCTCCACAACAACTATAGCTAGATCGTGTTTTTAGTTATTTGGATTTTTACGATCTTTTGGACATCATTTGGTGCCTGTTTCGCTCATTTCTCTGGTTTTTGTACTCTGATGGTAATGGTAAGCTGGAGACACATACGCTTTTGCAGTACCCATTGAAAGCTACAAGTGAAGGGGTATCAACTTGAATGTCACTGTGCATCAGATGCTGGTGAGGGGAAGGAAAACAGGGTAGGACATAAAAAAATACTACTTCTGCATATGGTGGCAATACAGAAGGATTTGTCTCAACTTTCTCCCCAAGAGAGAAGAGTTTAGGTAACAGCAATGGAATCTACCTCCTTCCCAAACCTGACTTACTTAACTTAGTACGGAGAGGGCACATCCTTGCTCTTCACTATCAAGTTGCAATGGTCGTAGAGTCATAGATATTCCAAGGCAACAGACTCTTATGACTATTCATGTCTTGCCAGTAAACTCCCAGAGATCACATTTCCTTTCTGCAAGACCACCATATCAATCAATCCCAAAGTAAATTTGTCAATACCCATCCAGTCAACTAGGTTATGACAGTGAGTCATACTGATTAAGATGCAGCGAAAATTTATTTCAGACATTTGGGTGGCAAGGGATTATAAACCTGGCCTTCCACAGTGTTTTATTTGTTTGCTGGTAAAGATTTAGGACCCTGGTTCTAGTACAAGTGGAGATAACGGAGTTAATTTTCAGGACTCAAATGGTGCTGTAAAAGATAGAGATTTTCACTCAAAAGTCCATAAGACCCTAAATAAAGGAAGCTTTCAGTAACTCTTGGTAGCCCAGGGACTTTAAGCATGTGATCTCTCTGGTTAGGAACCACTGGGGTCTTTATAAATTATCTGGTAGGTTAAGTAAGATACATCTTAAAGGGGGTGATGCCTTTAATAACTGGCTTGATCAATGCCAATTATAGGGCAATCATTACTTCTTTAGACCTTGATCATACTCCTTTGACAATTAGCTGAGCTAAATAAAAGGATTTCCTGACAACCATTACCACATTATAGTCTGAACAGATGAAGCTATCATCTCAAGTACCTAGTTCCCTCACTACATTTTTGTTTTGTAGTGGTTTGCTGTCTATACAGCACTGTATCAAAAGTGATGATACTACAGTTTTCAGAGTTTACTTTGAGACCGTTTTTAGTGCATCAACAATTTATTGAGTAGCATTCATTCTGGAGGGTAAGAGTGGAATAGGGTGACAGAACAACCCCAATTTGAAGTTATCTGCAAATTTTGTTAGGTAGAGGTGGTCACTCTCGGCTTGCTGATCTACAAAGTAAATATCAAAAAGGAGAGTTCTTAGTACTACACCCTAAGGGACACCACTGCACTGAGTGGGTTATTTTAGTCAGTTTGCTATCCACCTTACCACATATGGGCAGATTTTTGAAAGATTTAGCTTATGGATAATGCTTGCATGTGGAATGGTACTGAAGGCCTTGGCCAGGTCAAGATATGCAGGGTACTGTGCATGATCACCAACTACAACCTCCATAACTCTTTCAAAGAAATATTTCAGATTCAACAGACAGGTTCTACTCTTCCCAAAGCCAAACTACTGGGGTTCCAGTTAAACTGTGATATGAATATGGGACTGATGTGGTTAGTTATTACACATTCCATGGCTTTGTCGATGAGACTCATAAGCTGTATAGGTCTACAATTACTATGTAATTTGTAAAGCCACCCTTTTGGAGAGGCATCACTTTTTTTTTTGATGCCCAGCAATTCTGTATTCTATAATACACTCATACAAAATCAGTAAGTTTTGACATGTCACAAACAGAGCTGTTCTCAGCACTTTCTACTGTTTTGACATTTCTGTTAAAATGAAAATTTTAGGCAACTGCAAAACTGGCATGTAATATTCACCTCAATCTTATTCCATTCTCTTCCCGTGGAGACAGACTCAGTGAAAGCTGGTTTAAGCAGACCGAATAAAGTCAATGGCACTTTTACCTCTTAGTCAGTTGTTGTATCTTTTGGCTTTTCCCGGTTAGGGGTCGTCACAGCGGAATTCCGGTCCACTAATGATTGGCAGTAGATTTTTACGTGCCGAGTTGCCAGCTCTGACACAGAACCTTCAACGAAGGTACGCCCATTCACACATGTCTCCACACAGAAGACGCTTTAGCTGAGAATCGAACAGGACGTCTTACTGTGAGGCGACAACGCTACCGCAGCACCACCACCGCAGTTTTATCTCTTAGTCAGTACATTGGAATATTCCATTGTTTCAGCTGTGCTTTGGTGTATGCCCATGACTAGTGCAAAACAGGAATGACTACTGCATTGTAAATTCTCATTTTAGGTACCTTTATAATAATGCTCATTCTCTCTATAAAAGGTAACATGCCATGGTACTGACTTTTGTTGATTTTTTTTTTTAAATTTATCTGCAATTACTGTCAATCACGTCCTAAATATGAAGGCTGTGTTAAATACTCCAACATTCTCTTCTAATCAAAGAAAAAAAAAATCAGATGAATGAAGTGTGTGCCACAGGGGTGGGAAGTGGCCTGCTCTCCCTTTTACTCCAGTGCAAATGTCAAATGTCTGTGCCATATAAGCAGTACTGTAAAAAGTGCAAACTAAAATATGTACGGAAGGAGGGGGGGGTTATTTTGCCTTAAGGTAATATACTCGGTGGCATTCATCCAGGTCTAGGTATTTTAGTAAAATATTTATTATCTGAATCACAGATAACACCCATTCTAGATATTATTTAATTTACTGCTGTACATCTGATCATTTTTTCTGACTCTACTGGCATAGTTAACAAGACAAGTATGGCATGGGCACGTTAACATGAAGATGCAGACTATAAAAGGCACACTAGGACTGCTTAGATCAGCTCCAAAACCAGTGACTAACCTACTGATTACACTTAACCATTATGTGCAGTCAATGCATTCTTGTACTTCCATTATAATTTTCAATACTAATACCTTCTCAAAAAGGATGCTCCAATTACCTACCAACTCTTTCTGTGAAACATTACTTTAAATCCCATGAAACAAACAAGTCTTTTATTTTCCAAAACTGTCATCATCTCACTTTTATTTTTTAAAAGACAAGGGCTATGAAGTTCTGATAAGACATTTGCACTAGATTAGTATACAAGTCACAGTAACAACACAAGACATGGCGCCCAAGGGAATACTCATGGTGTTGATTTACCAACACAATGAAACACTGGGTGGGAAGAATCAATGTAATGTAAAACGGTGGGTGTCACAATGTGAATTCCTGCAACTGCATTGTTGCCAGTATTCCAAAAGCCTCAGGTTGTCTGTCTTAACTGATCACAACATGATGCAATTGTCAAATAACAGAAGTGATTACTTGTCATAAAAGTGGATTTACCTTTACACTCTGACAATCCGTTAGCTGGGAATGAGCAGATTTTTAAATTCACACACATTTCATAATCACTGTGTGGTTAAAAAATTTTAGCTGGAAATAAAAGCCTCACTACCCCAAATCAGTAAATGAATAAATAAAATTGGGAACCTCATAACAGTGCAATTATTAATCCCATGTATTCTCATTTGGGAAACAAAACTGCTTGGCAATGGCTGGCCCAGGATATAAAATAACATTAGTGTATTGTGAGAACAATACCACGGTATGAAGACTTCTGACTTGCAATGGAATTTTGAGGTGATACTCTTCTCTCCACCCACACACCTAACACCAGGAAAGGTACAAGCTCATTGCTCTTAACTCAACTTCAATCTCCCCTTAAGAGATGAACTTAATATAGAGGAGGGAAAGGTAACATAATAAAACCACTGACAATCTCTGCATGTTTGGCGTGCTTAGAAAGATATTTAATACAGTCAGCATGCTTTACATACAACTAATGATATTAAACTATAGTTATCACATTTGCAGCTAGTAAAATATTTAAACAAATCTAGAAGCAGATTCAGAATGAAATTATAAAATGGCAAGTAAATCAGTGTGAAAACTGAAAAGTTAACTCTTCATGATCACCTTACCTACACCTGCTAAAGGAAGCATACATGCTGCTTGGAACACTACTAGGGAATTTGAGGGACTACTTATGAGAAAAAACATGAGAGAGCACACGCACACACACACACACACACACACACACACACACACACACACACACACACACACACACACACACACACCACCCTTTTTGGAAATGGCTTAAAACATCACAAACCTAACTTTTTAAATTTCACTGGTTGACAAGAAACTACCAAACAGTACAGAAAGCTGATCATCATTAAGTCACTTATAGAGCACTAGCAAAGTATTATAAAAGTTTCTTAACTAGGGAGAATTTGCCCAACTACTTTATTACTTCAAAACAAGAATGTGCGACACGAATTTCAACTTGGTTCATCTCTTGTAAGATGAGAGTGATATGAATAATTTAAACCCGGATCAGAGTGAGTCATTGCAATTCTTTGTGAGACTACTCGCACTCAGCCCCCACCCACACAACAGCCTACTTGGTCCTTCAGGCACAAGAAGGTAAGAATGTGAGGTAAGCACCTGTCTTTGAAATCATGACCAACAGCTACTATACTCTGTTTATGAGAGAGACACTTGAAAGAATAGTTACTTATCTCACAATAGGAAAGGAAAGTACAGTAACAAAAGGTCTTACCAAGTGGGTTATCTTCAAGATTACACACTCTCAGCAGAATCAGGCTTGGCAAGACTTGGGTTAACAAGAGCAAAGATAAAAGTGGTGATTTCTTTTTCAACTCATACATCCTAACAATGACCATCCCTACTGCCACCTGAGATTATTCCAATATAAATGAGCACTTACTCCACACCTCCTCCTTCCAGTTAATGTGGTACATACATGGTGAGCTGGTCCCTTGCACCTCTCAAAAAAGCACACAAAACAAGTTCACGGCAGAAATCCACTGTACACTCAAGCAGGCTGAACAGCTCAATTTTCTCCTTCTTTTGGAGGCTGAGGGAATTCCTTCCACCAGCTTCAGAAGTGCAGTCTCAAAGACTTAAGCTTATGGTGGAGCAAGCCAAAGATAAACTGAAGATGCCATGGTTGACCAGGTACAGGCCTCAAACTTCTAATCAAAACAGATTTACAAGGAATTATCTACCTCTGAAGGTTTTACAAGTAATACCCTGACACACCCTGCAGTCCCCAACAATGTGTTCTAAGTTAAACAAGTAACAGGTATGGGAATCTGCCCACCACATTATCCACCTTTCTCAGCCCTTGACATAGACTAATGCATAGCTAGACATCTGACTAAACAAATGAAAGAAAGCTGAATAGAACTCAAATACAACATTAAGACATAAGGAATCCCCCAAAGGGTTACTGATTTGCTCTGAGCTCTGGAACAGGCTAAAACCATGGTGGACTAGAGATGCACAGTAAAAATGATGCATACACTATGACTGCAGCAAAAAAGATTGAAAACGCCATGAGTGGCCATCAGTGTTACACACAGAAAATACAGTTTAGTAAGAACTTACCATAACAGTAGATGTTTTAATTAATCACTGTTGCAGTATTCCAAACAAATGGGTTTTCATTGCTGACATCCAGCCAGGGTACCAAAGCCTAGAAATTGCCATATGTATGACCTCGCTCGCAAGCATAAGGGCACATGAACAGACATAGGAGTGTTAAAAAAAAAATTCCTAAGACTATCTCCAAGCCAGCAGCCAGAAGACATGAGGAAAAGTAGTCAGCTTGGAGGGACATAGCAGAAGAGAGAGGACATAGCAGAAGAGAGAGGGCCCCCTCAGTCCTAGGATCTGTCAGACAGGACAGCAGAGAAAAGGAAGAAAATGAACTGGCCAAAAGGGGGAAGGAGGGCAGGAAAGGGATACTGCAAAAATAATCTGTAGGACTTCTATTGTTATGCTAAGTTCTTACAGAACTGTTCTATATCCTGAATGAAATCACTGTTGCACAGTATACCAGTCGGATGATTCACAGAGCTTAAGGGAACGGAAGGGAGGATGGCTGAGAATGGTGCGAACTGTCCAAGAGGTCAGAAAGGACTGACCTGGCAAAGGCTGCCTTAGAACTGGAAAAGGCATAAGTTCTGCAATGTTTAGTAAAAGTGCGCACAGAATACCAGGCAGCAACTTCCAGGATGGTTCTGGAATTTATCCCTTTGTAAAAAGCCCCAGAAGAGGCTCTAACAGAGTGAGCCCTTCAACAAGAGAGCAAGGATTTGCCATGGTGTGAGTAACAAAAGGAAGGGACTTGGAAATACAGCTTGCAGTAGTTTGTATGGATACTGGCTGGCCTAGTTTGGAGTCCATGAAAGAGACAAATAGTTAGTTGGTCTGACTTACAAATAGGTTTAGTCTTGTCTAGACAGAATCTTAGTTGCCTGTGGACATCGAAAGAATAAAAAAAGCCCTCCACCCCTTGTTTTGTGGCTTGAGAAAGAAAATGGGTGGACTGATGGCCTTGTTGAGTGACATCTCATTTACTACTTTTGGCATGAAAGAGGGGTTGACCTCAGGGCATACACTGTCCTTATGGAAAATAAGAAAAAGGAGCAACAGCCATGAGTGCCTGCAGTACTGACACCCACATAGGAGTGAGAGCCAGCAACAAAATGCCTTTCCAGGTGCAGAATCTAAGAACAGAAGACATGGTTGGCTCAAAAGGAGGCAGAGAGAGCTTTTCCAGCATGAAGTTAAGATCCCACGGGGGAGCAGATGTTTTCTCAGAAGAGTTTAAGTGCAGAACCCCTTTTATTTATTTATTTATTTACATTTGTTAACTGAGTAGTGTCCGACTGGGTTGAAAAAAAAAAAAAAAAAAAAAAAACATTTTCAGCGGAGACCTGGGGAGAAAATCTCCACAACAAAAAGAACATTATTAAGGTACAAGCAGTAAACTTAGTTTTAGTAGTACACTGCTAACAATATGTAAATGAGCTTGACAAAAATATTATAGCAAAATATAACAAACACATATAAACATGCATGTAAATGTTTGATCTCAAGCCTGTACATGAAGGGTGGATTGAGGGGCGCACAGGACAAAATGGCTGAAAAATGGGTTTTAATAACAGAATAAGCTGGCTGCTTATCATGAGCTCACACAAATAAGATAATACAAGAGAAGCCTCTGATTTTACTGGGTCCTAATTGTTTGCTTGACATCATCGTGAAAATCTCTTCCATTTCGCTCTGTACAATTTTTCTTGTGGTGGGTCTCCTTGTCTCCTAGAGATCCTGGAACAAGAAGTTATGTACTCACCATAACGTTGGATGTATGTAGTCCATCTCGCCTCACATTCTTACCCGTGGGTTCGGAGCCGAACCTCGGCTCCGACTCGGCCATACTCTATCTCGAAGTCTTCAATTGGCTCGTGGCTAAGAGGCATCCCATGCTGCAACATGCCTATCCTCAGATCTTGTTTGCTGCAAGCTCACATACACACAAACCAACACGCTGAAAGGAAGAACCAACTCAACACATCCAAAAGGAGTGCTGAAAACTGAGACTCTATCTCTAGGTACTCCTGGAGGGGGTAGGTGGGTGGGTTAGTAAGAATGTGAGGCGAGATGGACTACATACATCGAACGTTATGGTGAGTACATAACTTCTTGATGTTATGTAGTCCAATCTCGCCTACATTCTTACCCGTGGGACAGCGTCCCTAGCACCTAAACCTTGGGTGGTTCACTGGAAAATACTTCTGAGCACTGTGGTACCAAAGGAAGATCTGCCTCTAGATATCAGATCCAATTCGTAGTGACTAATAAAGGTGTGAGGAGATGCCCAAGTAGCCACAGCACAAATATCATCCATAGACATCCTAGCCTGAAAAGCAGCGAACGTGTAGAATGAGCCTTCACTTTAAAGGGCAATTCCTTGCCATTTGAAATATAGATGAAAGAAATGCAACTAGAAATCCATCTGGGCAGAGTTACTTTAGAAACTGGAGTCCCGAGTCTATTCCTAATATCTTTTGTTCTATGTAAATAGAAACGCAATTGTCAGTGGACATCTAGCTGATGAAACTTAAATTCTGCCTTGTTAAGAGAATTCAGGGAAAAATAAAGGCAGCTCAATGGACTGGTTGAGGTTGACCACCGAAGCAACCTTAGGCATAAAGGAAGGATTAGGTCTTACCAAAACCCTATCCTTGTGAAATACCAAGTAAGGGGGCCGAACTGATAAAGCTTGGAGTTCAGAGACCCGCCTAGCCAAAGTGATGGCTATCAAAAAAATTGTCTTCCAAGACAAAAATTTAATGTCACAGGTTGCTGCGGGCTCAAAAGGAGGCGAGGTAAGGTGCTGTAACACAAAATTAATGTCCCATGGCATTACAGGATCAAAGATTGGAGGTCGAAGTAGCATAGCACCTTTCAGAAAAGCCCTACAAATTCTGTACGCCATTAGATTAGGTTCATTAGCAACATGAAAAGTAGAAATGGCTGCCAACTGCACTTTGATAGTGGCCACATGAAAAGTAGAAATGGCTGCCAACTGCACTTTGATAGTGGCCGCAGCTGGTCCCTAGCTGAACAGTTGAGAAAGAATTTGGTTAACACCCTGGGGGGGGGCTGTGGTGAGACCAAAAGGCAGGGCGCGAAACTGAAAATGACTGGCTCCCAGACGGAAGTGTAGGTGACTTCTGAATGCCCTGTCCATTTTGATATGGTAGTAAGCATCCTTGAGGTTGATGGAGCACATCCACACATCTTTCCCTAATAACGGGAGAATTGACTAACTTGACCATGCGGAACTTGGACTTCTCTACATGAAGGTTCAAACGGCTGAGATCCAAAATGTTGTTTTCGGCACCAAAAAGAATCTGGAATAAGTCCCTAATCCTACTTGGTCTGAGGGGACAGGCTGGATGGCTCCCTTTGACAGCAACTTTTGTACTTCTAAAGTTGCGGAATCCCTTTGGGTGGAACATCTGGGATTTTTTTGTTTGGAGGGGGATAAGAAAGAAGGGGAATATGATAACCTCTGGAAATTCTCTCTAATACCCACTCATCTTGGGTGATGTCTCGCCAGGCTTCTGGGTATAGAGAAATGCAACTCCCAACTGGCTCCAGAGATGCACAGTCAAGCCACCCCTCAGGAGCGCTGGTAGGGAGAACCACGAAAGGAATAGTAGTCCACATGGTTATGTGGGCCTCCTCTGCCTGAATTTCCACCCCCTCCTCTGCCTCTGGAGGGGGAAATCACTCTGCATCATGAAAAAAACCTCTGCGACTTTCTGAACCACATTTTTTCACCTTTCTGGCCCTTGGGATAAGGTCTAGAAGGCATGGAAAAATGGACTCCCATGGCAGACAGGGATTTTCCTTCCTGCTCACACCTAGTGACAATGTCCTTCACCCTTGGTTCCACATAAGGATGAACCGTCAAAGGGGGCGTCGGTGAAGGTAGACTTGAAAGCCTCCACGAAGTTGCACAGGCACATCCAGGAGTGTATCCTAAGAGAGACTCCGGAACCCGCAGCCCTGCTCGCTCCATAGGCTGTGTAAGAGATCAGCCTCATGGAGGACTTGGTAACAGAATTTACGGTAGACATCTGAGCATTGACCTTCTGAGCCACAGCATCAGAAATGCTACCCTTTAGAGAATCTCACAGCTCTTTTAGGAGATCTCTCTGGAGCCATGTAAAATGTGACAAAAAGTTCAGCGACCGCAGTGTAAAGGCCGCTGAAGAGAACACATACCTCCCATACCTGTCCATAGCCCTGGACTCCTTGTTAGGGGGATGGATGGTAGATGAAGTTTCTGCAAGTTCCCTCTTGGTGGCTGCTGCCACCACCAAGGCATCTACTGGAATGCCTTTTGTAAGAAATTCTTTATCAGGAGGAGCGGACAAAAACTTGTTGGGTCTCCTAGGGTCTCCTAAGTTCCACAGTGTCTGGTGTTTCCCACGCCTTTCGACAGACGAGGTCCAGGAGCTCGTCGAACGGGGGAGAAACCCAAGAGGCGAAGGGTTGGGACCCAAAGACCTTCAGGAACATTGACTCCTCCTCAGAAGGGGCTTTGGAGGGCCAGTCACGCCTCTGTCTCAATATTTCCAAGATATCTGAGAAAGAGATCTTCAGAAGATGACTTGGGGGACCCTCTGACTCCTCCAGGACGGTGTCAGACGTGAGAGACACATCTTGGGAGTCGTGCACACACTCTTTCTGGGGGTATATCGGTGCTGGAGGGGGAAGAGTGTCGGTGCTGTAAGAAGAAGCTGATGACCTGGCCAGCACACTCCTCGTGACCTCGAAAGCTGATCCCCCCCGCCTCCGAAGGTCGACTAACTGTGTAAGATATGGTAATAGCCCGCAGAGCCGAGGAGATGAGGTCCAAAGCTGATGTCGGGTCCACGCTTACCCAAGCGGAAGCGCTGAGAGGAAGGCTCGGAGCCGAAGATCGACCCGAGACCTCCCTCTTGGTTCCGACCGGTGAACTGTGAATCCTGGACCCCGTGGATGGTGCCAACGGGATCGGAGCGGAGATCGGAGCTGAGATGCCAAAAGGGGCGACTGGAACCGAGCTCATGGTGTCTGACAGGACCGACAGCTCTGGTTCCGAAAAAAAGTTTGGAGGAGGAACAGCCAAAGATGAAGGGAGGATGGGCTCCGGAGCCGACTGGGCCGGAGCTGAAAGTAATTTAGCCAGCACCGATGACTGGAGCAGTTTCCTCACCACTCTATCGACATAGTCATAGGAAAGGGTCCTAGAAGACCTAGAGGACACGGTCGGGGATCTGGATTTCCCTGCAGAGGGAGACCTGTGAGTCGGGGAAACCGGTCGAAAAACTGGAGACCGTCTCCGAACTGATAAATCTGTCACCGGCTCCAATAAACTGGGAGCCGATGTCGACATCATAGATGCACTGCCTTCTGTCGGCCCCGAAGCCAGTGGAGCCAAAGAAGCAACTGTAGTTCTAGTGATTTTCTCTGGTGGCTCCGAGGAAACTGACGGAGCCGGAGAGCGTTTCTTTGAGGATTTTTTGTCGTTTTTTTTGTCCAGTTTGGCAGGAGAGGATCTGGAACTAGAAGACCTCTCCAAGTCTTCTTCAAACGAAGGTTTCAGCAATCCTTTTAAAATAAGCTTGTTCTTCCTCTCTTGCAGCACACGGGAACTGAAAGCGTGGCAGAACAAGAAGGATTCTTGTAGATGAATAGCCCCCAAGCAATACACGCACACAAAGTGCCCATCCATCAAAGATATCTTATTATTACATCTGACACACTTTTTAAAGCCCGAAGGCCTGCATTCTTTATAATCCTTGGACATGCTGATAGCAAGAACACACACACAAAGGGAACAACAATAGGAACACCTTCATCAAAGTAACCAAAAATAACCACGATAGAGTGCGGGAAACTAGAGCCTCTAACTGAAATGGCCTAGAGACCGCAGGATAACCACAGGGAGGACTAGGTCCTCTAAGTTAAACGGGCCTAGCCGAAGGAATAAGTACACAAAAACAATCACACAACAAAAAACCCACTAACAGGTCTACTAGACAAAAACAGGGGAGGACTAGGTCCTCTAACTGAAACGGGCCTAGCGCGTAAACACCAAAGAATGAGACGGGATTCCCAGAAAAGTTCAACAGAACCGGTCACACAACCAGCTGAAGCAAAACACACACACTAGCTATGAAAATAGCTTTTGGAGCTACTATATTGAAAAATAAATCGAAAAATTGTACTTAGCCACGGCCAAGAGCGAGACCATGTCTGAGCTGTAAGAGCGGCAAACGAGATCTGGGGATAGGCGCATTGCAGCATGGGATACCTCAGCCACAAGCCAATTGAAGACTTCGAGCTAGAGTATGGCCGAGTTGGAGCCGAGGTTCGGCTCCGAACCCAGAGGTAAGAATGAATAACATCACATCTTCAGAAGACTGGTGTCTGGAGAGAATCAGAATAATATTGTTCATAGGTTTAGGTTGCAAGATGATAGGCTGGGGTGAAGTAACAAGTCTTTCTGTTGTGTGATGAGGTCCACTTTGTAGGGTAGCCAGTGGTGACTGCCTCTGGCTAAGTGATCGACACAGGTGAACCAAATGCTGTATTGGCCAAAAGGGAGTCACCAGCAGAATTTTTTTTTTTCTTTTTGGAATTTTAGCAGAGCTTTTGGTAGCACAGGAAGTACAAGGAAGGCATAAAGAACCCTTGTCCACTGGAAGGATAATGTAGCTGTCCTCCAAGTCAAAGGGCAAGGAATCCGGGTGCAAAACAGGAATAGATGTTAGTTGCTCTCCGAGGCAAATAAGCCTATCTGTGGTATTCCACACCTGTGGACTATATTGTCTATGAAGACCTGTCTGTTGAGCATCCATTCGTAGGTTTTTTTTTTTTTTTATGCACCTGCTGAGAGAATCTGCTGGAACGTTGTCCTGGGACAAAATGTATACTGCTTAAAGCGGCATGCTTGTTTGGGGACTAGGTCCCAAGCAATCTGAGCCAACCTGCATAACTGGTATAATCTGGTTCCTTGTGTATATACCACATGACTGCTGTGTTATTTATGAATACTTAAGTCCTAGTTTCAAGATGGGTTAAGACCCATAGAGCCTGAATGAGAGAGCTAACCTTTCAGGTTGATGTGCTCTTCCTTGAGGGTGGACTGCCAACAACCCTGGACATTGTGGATTTACATCCATGCCCCCCCCCCCAAGCCTTGTTTGAGGAGTCTACGTACAGCTCTTAACTAGGAATCTGTACCTTGATATCCAGGCTTAGGATGAAATTCATCTCTTGTCACCCACCACTGGATCTCATCTTCTTCTTGAGACAAGGGATGAGAGAAATTTCTCTCTCCAGGAAGCGACTGTGTTGAAACCATACATGTTTCAGGTACCACTGAAATTATTTCATATGCAACCTGAAAGGACTGGTATGGTTGCTTACCATGAATCTTAGTGCTCTGAGAATCTCTGGCTGAACAAGCTTGAAGAGAGGTTAGACAGTGGAAGTAAGATTTGATGCTCTGCACCTTTTCCTGGGGCAAGAAGGCCTGCATGTGCTTGGTGTCTAGTCTGCAACCCAATATAACTGGGTCTTGAGTGGACTGAAGAAAATATTTTTTGAAAATGATAATGAATCCCAGTAGCAGGAGGAAGGTAACCGTAAACTTGAGATGCTGCACTAAGACCTGAAGTGAAGAGGCCTGGATTTACATATTATCTAGGTAGAGGAATATTTATACTCTTTGAATCCTGCAAAAGGCTATAACTGGGGATAGGCACTTTGTGAAGACTCTGTGGCTGCAGAAAGCCCAAAGGCACAGTAGTAAACTGAAAATGTAATGCTTCTTTAGAGAACCTCAGGAATGTCCTGCAATAATGGTACGTGGAGATATTCAGGTATGTATTTTTCAAATCCAAAGATATTAGAAAAGATACTAGAAAAGCCTGCAGAAGTACAAAGGGGAGAGAGGTCTGAAGAGACAGCATTTTGAAAGTGGGTACTTTGAGGTAAGGTGTTCAGCTGGAAGAGATCATGTATGGGTTTCCACTATCCTTCTTTCCTTAGTTCCAGAAACAGTCTGGAGTAGAATCCTCGTCCCACAAACTGAGAAGGAACTAGATCTATGGGTGCCTTGAGACTGTGGCTCCCAAAGGATGGTAGGGAGAAGATTTAACTGGTGGTGCAGCAGAAGTGGAATGCCTTTGAAGGGAGGTAGTTCTGTCTAGGACATTCCAGGTTTGCCACAGACTCTCCATTTAGGTCAAAGCACTGCAAAGCACTCAAGAAGCTTAATTGGTTAGAACTTCCCCAGCTACTATTCTAGCATCCAACTACCTCTACTATTACTTCATCCCACCCAAAACAATCCCTCCCATACTAAAAACTAATTTTCTCTATAATATCCATTGTACTATACTCTCCAATCTCAAATATACTATTACCCTCACCATGCATAATATTTCCCTAACCTACTAATGGCTAGTAGCTATATGTTTTGAAATGTTAAACCTACAATTCAGTTTATAACAAAAATATTCACTTTATGTAAATGTTGAAATTTCTGTACTGAATTATGTTTTTTTCATTTTTGTAACATTGTGACACGCCAGTTGTAAAGATCATGGAGTTTATCTGTAAATGTTTAATTAGCTGTATGAACTATGTGCTTTTGTAACATGTGAAATGTAACTTGCAATTATTGTGGAGCTTTTCTCCCCGGGCCTCCACTGAAAACAGGCTTTTCTTGGCCCAGTGGTCTTCCCTGGTCATCAAACTTAAATAAATAATAAATACTACTCTATTAACCAACTCACCACAGCCCAGAAAATTCTAAACCACTCAGAGAAGACTCCTTCCCTCCAAAATCTCTTACTCCCTTACTCTGGTAACTGAAATCTACGTTCAAGAAATAAAACTCTATTGACAACAGTTAAAGTCAACAATGTGCAAGTGATCCTCTACTCTGGCTATATAGCCAAAAACTGGAATAAACTCCCTGCTGAAATAACTATTGTTACTAACCTATCCCACTTTAAAAAGATACTTAAAGTACACCTATTCAAACATTAGCTATGCTCATGCAATACCTATGGATAAACTTCAGCTCTTACCCAAAACATTTTTCTTGCTTTGTTTTCCTTTGTTAACAGAACTGAATGCAAGATCCTTCGATTTACAAATTAGATATATACCCCTCTTATCTAGCAATTTGCAACTCTTATATATATATATATATATATATATATATATGTATGACTAATTACTATACATAACTATGTGTACTGCGTACATATGTTGTATATACTTATGAGAACTCTTACTTTCGCACTGCTCTGTAATTGTGTGCATATTACTATTTTTCTTATATATGTGCATGTTTACATTTTCCATTATGTGGAGTTTTCCTCCCAGGGCCTCTGTTGAAAAAGGACTTGTGCCCAGTCATACTTTCCTAGTATACAAATGTAAAATGAATAATAAATATTATACAGTTTACGCACAACCCAGACCAGGGGAACAGGAAGTTTACACCGGGCTTGGTGGCCATGTCCCTTATGGACAGACATAGCTTATAAATGCCTGGCCCTCAATATCCTATGTGGATACAGGACATCATTATTCTTTTGGGAAAACTTGGCTAGGCTTAGAAAGGCCCCTCAGCTCATTAGCCTAGTAACAGTTTATGAACTGATGAAATTTGTTGCCTGGAATCTATGCCTGATGTGTCAAACCCAGCCTTGTTCAGGTTGTCAAGGATAGATAAGAAATATTTAGTTAACTGGGACTTGAAATTACTGGCCTCGAAGGCCAGGGTAGATGTACAGAGCTTATCCCCCAACTTATGCACAGCCCTGCTGTCCTTGTCTGATAGTAGGGCATTAGAATTTGGCAGTAGCCTAGGAGGTTTATATGAGGATAAGAAAACAGCTAAAGGGTCGGCAAAAGGGTTCTTTAAAAGGAACTTAAGATCATCTTCTGGAACTCTGTAGAATCTGTCTGGCCTTGAATGCGAAAGCATCTAAAAAGGGGAAGGGGCTGGAGTGTCAACCTCTAACCGATTGTAGCACATCTTTTGCACATCGAAGATTTGCTTAGACTCACACTCAATGTTTTACTTGTTTATAATGGTTTCTCTGAAGGATGCCTCTTCCACTGGGGGAATCGGGAAAGAGCAACTCTTCATCTAAAGGCACCTGGCCAGGACAGTGAATCTAATAGAAGCAAGGTAAAGAGTGGTCATCAGAGTGAGGTCTGCTCCATAGAAGAAAATTAAACAGTAATCTTCTGTGGAATGACTGAAAAGCAAGGTTTAAGAACCATATTGGACTGCTCAGACATCTTGAGAAAAGTTCATACACTCTGTCTCGCTACGGGGGAGGGGGGGGTAGAGTAAATTTTTTTTGTTGTTGCTTTTTTGGGAGTGACATCCACTCGAACCAAGCGTGGAGGCTCTGACCCCTGACGCACTTCAGTTTTCCAGGAATCTCTCTCATACTAAAATCTGTGGGATGCTTCAGGTCCCTCTGAGATAATTATCCATGGTTTGCTCTTCTCAATGACAGTAGCAGTCTCTTTGAACATGTGGTCCTCTAACACCATACCAGCCTCCAATGGGATCACAATAGAGAGAGTCTGAGGAAGAGATGGACATGTTGCATAAGAGATGAAACATGAAACATATTGTCCCCATCCACATAAAACAGATTTAATTTCTATCCCTTTCCAAGTTCAACTTAGACCTATGGAATAGAAACTGAAGATTTACTCCAGGACTGCCCCCTGTACTACTAATTGGACAGATGTAGCTCCTAAATGCTTTATCCCACACGCATTGGTCCCAGTTATTCTTATTAGGGGTAATTTACAATTATTGACCATAAGATGGGTAAGGTCAGTCTATAACCAAATGAGATAGGTTATTTTGAACACAAAAGTGAGAAACTGGCTAGGCTTAAAATGGTCCACAAGGGCAGCTAGTTTAGTACTTAACTATGAACCTAAATTGCAGGGTTTTGCAACCTCTGTGGATATGTCGGAATCAGACTGGGCAGACAGGAGCGGAAGGTACATATGTTGTGCAGGTATCTGCTATCTTAAACTGGACCAAACACCAGTTGTTGGATCTCTACAAATATGTTCACTGAAGACAAACTGGAAAGTAATATCTTGGGAACAAAGGACTGGCAAATGGAAAAAGACTTGCAAAATCATGTTCTGCACTTCAGCAAAAAAGACACTATATATGGAGGTCTTTTTAGGGTATCTGCCTACCACAGTCACACTTATCACTCCTAAATGGCACCTAACAAAATCACATCAAAATAGTTTAAACAAAAAGGAAGGTTCCTCCAATGGGGCACTTATCTGAATCTTAGAAGGCTTACAGTACAAATGACCATGTGAAGATTAGACCGACTGATGCAAGATCTGTGAACGGGCTGGCAGCAAAATAATCTGGTGAATTGTGCTTATACATCTGCTTGCTTATATACTCTTAACAGTGAGCCTAAGAGCAGTAGTTGGAACTTTTTCAGAAACATCATGAATGGAATGATGCTAGCAGACGCCAGAGTCAGTGGAAATCCTGTGGTAGCAGTGGATTGAGATGCCACTGAGGAAGCCGAAGAAGATGACTGCAGATGGGCGGCAAGTACATTGGCCCTAAGTTGCAGAGATTTTGCATGGAATTTTGCACAATTAGGACAATTAGAAACTTTGTGCCGAGGCCCTAAGCAAAACAGACAAAACAAGTGAAAATGTTTGTCGGATTTTGCTTTCCACACTTCAAGCGATGGTTTACTTTTTTGAACATTAAACTGGTACAGACATTCCCCCAATGGGATATTTATCTGACTAGGAGAAGGATCTCTGGAAGCATGAGACAACTTGACAAGTCTGTGAGCATACTGAACACATGTGAAGTGCACTGGCCTGCACCGCTAGAAAGAACAGAAGATGGCACCGATGGATGTCCTTCTTATACCCTGATGTCTACAGGCTGATCATTAGACGTCCATCGGTTAGGGATGATGCAAAGACTCTAGAAATCTGGCTGGCCATGGGCTTCTGCATGGCAGAAAGACCCAAGAATCAGTACTGCAACACTATGAAAACCATGGAAGGTTCTCCAATGGTGCAGTACAAATGAACATGCAAACATTAGACTGAAAGGTGTGAAACCTGCGATTGGGCTAGTGGTAAATTTTGTGTCCCGTCCCCCCCAATATCACCACGCTTGCAAGCTGATGTCATACGTCAGATGTATGCTTCTGGAAAGGTTTAGACTTTGATAGCCTGGACGGACATCAGCGGTGAAAACCCATCTGTTTGGAAAACTGAAACAGTGATTTCAGTCAGGACATCATCCCAATGTCCCTGACAGACAGGTACTCACCACACCTGAAGGAGGAAGGGTGCTGAGCTATGAAGTCAGAACGGACATTAGGCCTTCGGCGACAGAAGTCACAGTAGTCAGACCTACTGCAACAGTGTCCTAAACAAAGGATAAATGAAAGACAAGTTTGACAAATATCAAGAGAAATTCCTCACAGTCATGCTAAAATTCCTTACCCCCCTCCTTAACAACAATATGACAATCACAACTGAGTAAGATCCACACTGACTCAAACACATAGCATCAAACCCATTTCTAAACACCTGCTTTACTGAATTCATGGTTTCAAGGAGATGAAATCCAGCCCAACAAGCAGCAGGCACAAGATAGGAACCACACGCAAAATCTCACACAGACACAGGCAGGAATTGCAAGCTCCACATATTCCTAGGGTGCTATATACCACTTACCTACTCAAGCTAAACACTGGTATTGCAGTAATCAGACTTCTCCCTCCTCCCAGAATGGGTGAGCCAGTATTTGTTTCTCATTTATAACTTCCCCTTGTGGGTTCTCCAACACCCAAGACTCTTAACTGATCCTAAGTCATCTTAGTCATAGATAGTGCTTTATTCCTTTGTTCCAGGGGGCTGTCCTAACACTCATCATTCTTGCTCAGGTACTGATTAGGATGTCTCTATGACAAGTAGAGGACCACATACCCGAAATATAAATATATAACACTCCAAAGTACCCATCAAAAGAGGCACTTCTGTTTCAAGGACCTTATAGGTTCATAGGTTGGTACTAGGCTATCAGCCCTAGGGCCTATACAAGCCTAGCCATAACAATTCCCTGGCTATTTCTTCCCACATTATTTACTTTCCTGGACCCTGTCTAGCAGGGCGACTGACGTGATCCCTGGGGTGAATTTCCTTTCTCCCATCCAATCGTCAAGGTTCCTCTTGAAGAGGTCCAAAGAGGCACTCTGCTTGACATGTATGGGCAATCTATTCCAGAGTCTGGGGAGTCTCTGGGTCAGGAACCTATCCCTCCAGCATGTTTTGTTTATTGTGATGACAAGGTTTAGATCCCTGAGCGTGTAGCTCTGAGGGATTGGGATTTCTTTAAGTGTAGCATGTCCAACAGCTCTGGGTTTGACATGGCCTTGTATGTTAAGCAGAGATCGCCTCTGAGTAGACGATATGTGACAGAGTATAGCTGGAGTTTTTAAGGCGGTCAGCGAGGGCATCTGCTTTAGGCCTGTGATTCTTTTAGTGAGGTATTCCTGAGGCCTTTCCAGTTGTTGCAGATGTCTTGAGAGGTACATACCAAATGGGGCGTTGTATTCTATAATGGGTCTAATGAGGGATGAGTACAGTGGGACAATGACCTCCTTTTTCTGGATGAAAAGCCCTTCGTGATGAGGTGTGCCACATAGAAGGATTTCCTGACTGTTGTGGCGATGTGGTTATCGAAGGTGAGACCACTGTCCACCTGTGTCCCTAAGTCTCTTATCACACTTTCTGTGTTTAGTGTACTGCCACCTATATGGTAATTCATGAATACATGTTTTTTCCCAAAGGGATAACAATACATTTTTTGGCATTGAGCTTGAGCCCATGGCTCTGGCACCAAGCATCTGTTTCTGTAAGGCCCTTTTGTAGAGTATCCACATCATTTGGGATTCAATAATGGCTCCCAGTTTGCAGTCATCTGCAAACTTTGTTAGCCAGAGTCCCTTAGTGTTGACCTGTACTTCAGAGAAGTAGATGCCAAACAAGAGCGGCCCCAGGACTGAACCCTGAGGTACTCCACTTGTCACTTGTCTGGAGCTGGATTTGGAGTCGGCTACTTTTACAGTGTGGGTTCTATCAGTAAGCCATTTAGCAACCCATTGGGTGACATAGGGATTAATGCCCAACTTAGTAAGTTTATCTATGATTCCAGAGTGGGGATGGTGTCAAAGGCCTTGGCAAGGTCTAGATAGGCTGTGTGGACCACCTTACCCTTGTCCATGGCTCTGGAGACTGATTCAAAGAAGTCAATCAGGTTCAGGAGACAAGATCGGCCCTTCACAAACCCAAACTGGGTGGGGTCCAGTGTTTGAAGGTTGCCAATGTCTTTGTTTATAAGTTCCATGATAATACGCTCCATGGCCTTGCAGATAAGGCTTGTCAGACTGATGGGACAGTAGTTTCCGGGATCCAAGGTGGATCCCCCCTTGTGGATTGGGATAACTGTAGCTCTGCGCCACTCAGTGGGCACGAAACCTGAGGTGAGGCTATGATTAAACATGACACTTAGGTGAGGTGCCAGTTCATATTGTAGTTCATGTAGTACACAGCCCGGGATGTCATCTGGTCCCATGGATGCTGTATTCTTGGCTTTAGAGAGTGCGTTTTGTACCTGTGTGGTCGTTATTACTGGAATTTGGCAATCTTCCGGTATTGAGATGGGCCATTTAGGGGGTGAGAGGGGAGTGAAGTTGGCACTGAATCGATCTGCCAGGATATTGGCAATATCCTTTGGATCAGTATATTTAATGCCATTCTGTTTTAGCTCAGCGCAGATCTGAGCATTGCCATTTAGATTCTTGACATAGTTATAGAATGCTTTGTGGTTGTCTTTGGAATCTTTGGCAATTTTAATTTCGTAACTAGCTTTGGAGGATTTTATGAGGCATCTCAGTTTCTTACTGAGGCCAGTAAGGGAGTTTTTTGCATCCTGGGATTTTCCTCTTTTCTGCAAAAGTTTCTTCCTTTTGTTGTAAAGTTTGTTTATGGCAGGGGACCACCAGATTGGCTTCCTTTTTTTGGATGAGAGCATTTTGGTTCTATTTGGGATGGCACGATTCATGCATGAGTGGATGTGCTCATACAGTGCCTTAGTGTAGGATTCAGCAGTTGAACTTTCAGTTCCGTCTGCATGGGTGTTATGAAGTTTGCCGCTTGTGCCTTGACTATCCTGAAGTCGTCTTTGGAGACGTTTTTCATGGTGGCTTCTTTGCTGGGGGTGGGGTGGGATGTGGATGTTAAGGGTGATTAGCTTATGGTCAGACCTGACTAACGAGGGGGTGACCATAGGTATGGAGCATTGATTTCCCATGTTGGTAATGACCAGGTCTAGGATATTGGAGCCCCTGGTGGGACTATGGATTAGTTGATCCAGGGCATTGGAATTTATGAATTACAAGAACCGTTGCGCAAAGTTGTTGGGACATGAGTAGTTTTCCCAGTTAATGGCAGGGTAGTTAAAATCACCCAGTATTAGGGTGTTTGGTTCTATCTTAATATTTTCCAGTATGTTTAGAAAGTTGTAGTGAGAATCTTGGGGTATGGTGGGGGATCTGTAGCAAGCTACAATTTGGATTGCAGTCTTACCTAGTGTTAGTTGCACTTGGAGAATTTCAGACACATTGTGTTGGCCAACTAGCCTGGTGGTGTGAATATCCTTGGTGAATATTGACACTCCTCCACCTTTAGTGTTTCGGTCCTGGTTTTGTGGCCGAAAAGTGTGGTAAGAGTTGTAGCCTGGTATTGCAGGGGTGCTCTCTGGAGCCTTGAACCAGGTCTCAGTTACTGCACAGATATCGATGTTCTCCATTTTAGGAGTGCCTCGAGAGAGTGCATTTTGAGGTTTAGACTTCTAGCATTGAGTAGCATTACCTTCAGATTTTGCATGCTTGTACCTGTTATGGTGGTGGTTTTGTCCTTTGAAGTTTGCCTAAAAAGGCACTATAGGGGTGGCAAGAGCCTTAGCCAGTAACCTGAATCCCAGGGCGACAGGTGCAGACCATCTCTGGCAAAGCATCGTGGTCTGTCAATCATGTCATCCCAGGCAGACAGATACTGGATCCCCTTTGAATGACACCATAAGCTTAGCCAATTGTTGAAGTCAATCATTTTATCCTTATATTGTGGTATCATTCTGGGCGAAGGCAGGATGCTACTCAGGGCTAGGGTCATACCTGCCTGGGCCACATGATCCGAGAGCTCTTCCATGTCTCTTTTCATGTAGTCCAGGGAGGTACGTCTCAAGTCATTCACTCCAACATGGACAATGACAGAGTCATATTTGTACTTGTTGTGGAGTGACTTGAGTGCATGCGTTGTGGCGGATCCTGGCACCAGACAGGCAGCTGACTGTAATTTTCTCCTTATTCAACCTGGTGAGAGGGACATCAGTGTGCTGGACTATAGAGTCACCTATGACTAAAGTGTTAGGTACATTGTCTTGCCTTAGGGGCTGTTGCTGGGTGGCACACTGGTGGTGTGAACTATGTGACACATTGGTTGTGATTGGTGTTTGTTTGCGTTTCAGCTTCAGAGGTCTTTGTTGCTTGGGCAGGTTACAGTTAAGGGCCTCTGCATATGTGGATTTAGTGTTGCTATATGTGGGTGTTGGTGGTGCAGGTTTAGAAGGGCTATGTGTTGCTTGAGATGTAGTGTGGGTGTTAACCTTCTCCTCTTGACTGTTTAGCACAATCTTAGGTGGCAATTTAAGAAACCACTTTGCACTGCAATGGAGGTAGTGACAAAGAGAAACATTTCTGAACTGGCTGCAGAGACAGTTGAAGAAAATGTAAAATGCATGTGAAAACGGCCATACTTACTGTAGCAGGGATAAGGAGAAATACAGGTAAACTAAAGGTAGGCAGACCAGATTAAGTTAAAATGCCCTTATCTTGAGTAAAAAGCTGCATATTTTTTCTATGTTCCATTTAACTACTGCTTCAGTTATTGCTCGATTATTTTGCAGCACTTTTTCTGTCAAAAGCCAGGAAGCACATACAAAAACTATAAATACTTCTGAAGGAAAACCATTGTGCCATACATAGCTATACTTACTGCCTCCAGAAGTGGACATAGACATATAGTAAAGTCATTGAAGCCTAACCCTCTTTAATGAGACATTTCTGTTTATAGCTGGTGATCTAGAAATGTAGTGTACATTTTTTAACATTAAGTGTATGCGGTACTTGTGAATTTACTCCATACTAGTAAACAACTGACAATGTAAATAAGTGTACAATAAACAAAAATACCCACTTCCTCTGCGGATGTTGATAAGGAGGTTGCCCTTGACAACAGTACATCCCTCCAGCGACTGTGCTGATGTCACAGAGTCGATGGTCTTTGTTTTCTCATCTTCACAGATTTTGGGGCAAGGTCCTTCACAAGGACTACAAAATATGCTGTGGGGGGAAAATGTGAGAAAAAAAATGTCTGTCAGTTAAGACCACAACATATGGCTTCTATTCCCACTCAAGCCCAAGAGGAAATCAAAGCATGATTGGTGCAACAAGCAATGATACTGTTCATTTCCCTGCTTTTTTTTCTTTTTTACTGCTAGATGAGAGGTAGCAATTTAAGTCCATTACTTGACTACATCAATATATACCTGCTGCTAATAGCCACAATGCAACACAGCAAAACAAAATCATCCATTAACAGAGGAACAAGCAAAAAAAGAATGTACTTGCCTGCAGGGTTCTTCAAACTCTCTGCTTCTGTATTAGTTTACTTAGTACTTTATGTAATGCAACTGATTGTGAACTAGACCGGGTAAATTACTCTTAATTTCAATTACTTCTAACTTTGAATAGATCGTTTGTGGATCCATTAGTGATGCAAAATGCAATAAAATTAGACACAAATCCAGAACTTTTGTAAACTGATTATATTCATTCCAGACTACCCTTCTCCACATGAAAAGGTGCAGCCTTCCAGTGCCAGTACAGAACTATACAACCCAAAAATGACAGAAGCATCACCAAATAAATATCTGAGATTATATAACCACCGAATTAGTTCTGGTTGTAAGTATTATTACAGGCAAATGATTTAGTAGTATTAGCTTACCACATTCCTTTATCTAGTAAGATCATCACACAAGAACACGACCACTGCCACATGAACTCTGAAAAAACTACAAAAGTAATGATGACAGTATAAATGTTCAACAGGAAAGGAGCAACTCAGCAGTAAATGCTTATGGCATACTTACCGCAGACAGTAAGCTGGGTCAGCCAGTACCCAGACAAGCATTACATGCATTTTCAGGTGAAACATGCTGGAAGTAGAGAAAACTGTACAGTCAGCTAGACTGGCATATCCCCATACAAATCATTCACCAATAATGCTGCAGATTATGCTCAAAACCAGTAGCAGCCAACAGGTATGAATGGACAAAGCACAGCTGTGTCAGGGCAATAGCTATAACAGTTTAAGGGAAAGATATTTTTGTAGCGGTGTTTGTGATATCAGGGCAAGTCAGTGATGTTAGTCATCGTCTGGTTAGGATGTTAGTTATCATCTAGCCAGAATTTCATGCAGATAAATGTCTCCTTGCATGGGGTTAAAGGCTGTACTACTTGTAGCTTCACCAGCAATTAGATAGTGAGTGCTACAAATAAACAAAGCATCAGCAGATACAATCATCAGTTCTGCTATCAAATAAAAAACTTGAAATAAGAATGCAGTCTACATATATAAATTACTATGTTCTCTCTGTCTTATGTTAGTATGTTCCACATTCCTGTTATGCTTATTGTATCTAATTCTCTGTACCATGCCTACATCATGGATGAAAAGGTTCAAATGACTGATCTGCCTGCTCAATAAACACACGTATTAGATTCAGAAGTCCATCTTCAAAAATAAAGAGTTAAAATAAACTAGTGATGGATTCAAAATATATGTTGTTGTGTCTTTCGGGGTTAGGGGTCGCCACAGCGGAACTCCGGTCCGCTAATGATTGGTAGTTGATTTTTACGTGCTGAGTTACCAGCCCTGACGCACAACCTTCAATGAAAGCACGCCCATTCACGCATGTCTTCTCGCAGAAGACGCTCTAGCTGAGAATCGAACCAGACAGCGTCTTACTGTGAGGCGACAACGCTATCGCAGCACCACCACCGCAGTTATACGGATTCAAAATATATGTATATAAATGAAAAGAGCAGTAATGACAGTTCATGCACTAACAAATCAATCTTCAGTAAGCACAAAGGTAATACACTTGTTTCAGGAAGCAGGTCGCAGTTGCACAGGCAACAGCAGAATGCCAACAACATTTAAGCACCTGGGGAAGGCAATTCACATACTGAAAGTGAGAGAGAATTCCGGACACACTACCCAAGAACAAGAGAAGAGTAATTTGTGCATGGAAACTGCGACATAATTCCAGCCATGAGGAGCAAAGTCAGAAAATGTGTGGTTAGTGCAGCCTAAAGATGGGCTAGAGTGAGAAAAGAGGGAGGAAGAACAAAATGATCAACTGTAAGTTTTGAACTTTAAGTGCATTTTTAAGTAAGGACAAGTAATGGCTCAGTTTACCGGAGCTGCTCAGACTATGGTGACCTTTGTCAGACATATGGAGTGAATCTGAACCGAAATCTAAGGCATTCACTGAAATCAACTGAAAAATAAGCATATTTTAAGCCTTTATTGCACTCTGAGAACTGTATTTAACTAAACTGCTGCTTCGTTTCTGCTGTTTTTGCTGTTGAGAATTTTATTCTGCATTTTGTATTTTTAATTATTCCTGCTTTATATAACATAAACTAGATTCAAACTTGTGGAATCTACACTGTTTAGTATCACTTGAGCACTAAAACTAAACATCTTACATTAAGAGGGTCTCCCTGCACCCATGCGGCAGAAGTGTGCAGCTCACAACCCTTATGAGTTCGGATTGCTGGAAAAAGGATCAGTTTTGGGCTTTCCTATTGGTTAGCTTGTGTTAAAGCTGTTTAACTTTGCTTGTACCTCACGTTTACATGTAGCAGTGCAGCATGCAATGGGATTTAGTGCTGTTGTACATAGATGCAAATGTCTAGAAAAACAATTTTCCCTAGATGTCAGCTAGTGAATCCTCCCAAACTCCCCTGCTGTACTGCAAGCAACTCAGTTATGCACTGAGAAGCAGTGTCGCAGTTTTTCAACCCCAGCCTTCTACAGAACAGACCACCTTGTTAATCCTAGAGCAAAACCTGGTCTAACTAGCCCACTCCTCATTAGTAATTATGATATAAACCTGCCGTAATGGATGGTCAGTTCCCACTATTTCTCTGGCTAGCCTGATTGACATAGACCTCCTGAGGAAATGTAGTAATTGCCTCACTTATACTAACAACCACTTACTCCTACAACAAACAAGTACAATATGTCAGAGATGTACTTACACTATGAATCTAGAATCAATTCTCTCACGTAACAAATCGGGCATCAAACAGGTTGCCAGCACACACACTTCAGCTCTTCCACATAAGCTCACAACACACAAACCCACATAAGCGGAGCTACTCAAAAGAAGCCTACCAAAAGTTCAGAGACCTCCCCAAGCACAAACCTACTGCACATGCTGCAGAACCAAAAGAATAGTACAGTTTTGTACCTACCATAAATGTAGATGTTCGAGTGCTAATACAGCTGCAGTCATAACAGATGGGTTATCCTGCCGTCAGGCGGGTCCTCGGTCGGCCGAATTCCAAAGTCTAGGTCCGGCGTCGGATGTCGTCGCTTCTTCCCTGATGTCAGTGCGGCAGGGGTATACAAGAACCAGCCGACGCCATTTTCTTCAGTTTTTCTTGCCCCAGATGTCAGGTGCCCCCAGAAGGAAGGCAAAACATAAATTTATGTAATAATGCAATGCAATATAATCAAAAAACAGTAGTTGTAAGCAAATACACCATAAAAGAATACCCCAATCAGGTTGTATGAGGAGGTGTTAGCCATTAGGCCTGTCCCAAGAGGGGAAGGAGGGAGGGAAACCTGGACTGCAGCTGTATTAGCACTCGAACATCTACATTTATGGTAGGTACAAAACTGTACTATGTTCATCGTGCATACAGCTGCAGTCATAACAGATGGGTAGAATCCCAAAGCTAAAAAAGGGGTGGTAGGCACTAAGTGGAACTAGGAGGAGCAAGGATGCCCTGCAAGACTGCAGTGGCAAAGCCCGCTCTAGATTTGGAGTATAATGGTAGGTGATAGTGCTTGGAGAAAGTATGTACAGAACTCCAAGTGGCTGCTTCCAAAATATCTTTGGTAGGAACCTCCCTGAGGAAAGCTGCATTAGTAGCTGTGGCCCTTGTGGAGTGAGATCTGATGCCTGTAGGTACAGTTTTACCATGAAAAGAGTAACAAAAGCGTATGCAGTGGGCTATCCATTTTGAGATCGTCTGTTTGGAAATAGGCTTCCCTTGAGCACCTGTAGCATAGGACACAAAGAGTTGCTCTGATTTTCTGAATGGCTTTGTTCTGTCCAAATAATAACGAAGCTGTCTGTGAATGTCCAAGGAATGTAGTAGTCTCTCCCCTTTGCTTTGTGGATTAGGGTAAAAGGTAGGTAAGTGGATAACCTGATTCAAGGCTACCCTGGATACTACCTTTGGCATAAAGGAAGGGTTGGTTCGTAAGGAAACTCTGTCCTGATGGAAAATGATGAAAGGCTGCACAGCCATGAGGGCTTGTAGTTCCGAAACCCTGTGAGCTGAGGTGATAGCCAGAAGGAAGGCTGTTTTCCATGACAAATATTGCAGTTCTGTTGAAGCAGCTGGCTCAAATAGAGGCAGGGTCAGTTTTTCTAGAATGAAATTGAGGTCCCAAGCAGGTACTGGTTGCTTCCTTGGGGGGTTTATATTCTTAGCCCCTCTGAGGAACTGTCTTAAGAGAGGGTGAGAGAATAAAGGAGGATCAGTGTTGTATTGAGCAGAAATGGCTGAGGCATGGACTTTGATGGAGGAGAATGAAAGTCCACTGCTTAGCATCTCAGCTAGGTACTGTAATATTTGAGGTAAATTCAGTATTCCAGGAATCTGACCCTTTTTCTGATTCCAAGCACAAAACCGTTTCCATTTTGCGGAGTAGGCTTTTCTAGTAGAAGGTCTTCTGGCCTCCAAAATGACATCCTGCACCTCCTTGGGGAGTAGGGTCTGTTGTGAATTTAAGGAATCCTCCATGCGGCTAGATTGAGTGTTTTCAGCTGACTGTGAAAAGTTTTGAAGTTGTGCTGAGTCAATAGAAGAGGCATTAGAGGCAGGATCCATGGTGAGGAATGCGAGTGGGTACCAGTGTTGTCTTGGCCAGTCTGGAGCAATGAGAATCATCTTTGGTCTGTCTGCTCTGGCTTTTAATAGAACTTTGGGCAGCAGAGGAAGAGGTGGAAAGGCATAAACTGTCATTGTTGCCCAACTGAAAGAGAGTGCGTCCACTTTCCAAGCCTGTGGATGAAAGGTCCTTGAGCAGAATTTTGTCAATTGGTAATTTCTGTGGGTAGCAAAGAGATCTATGTCTGGCCTTCCCCATGCCTGAATTATCTTTGTAATAACTTGAGGATGCAACTTCCATTCATGTGGATCTGTCATATTTCTGCTTAGGTTGTCTGCCAGTGTGTTTTCCTTGCCTGACAGGAATTGTGCTTGAAGTTGGATTTGTAATTCCAGAGCCATGTTCCAAAGAGACATGGCTAGCCTGCACAGGGGATATGAATGGGTTCCTCCCTGTTTGTTTATGTACCACATCACTGTGGTGTTGTCTGTCCTTATCAATAGCTGGCCTGGATGCAGTAGGTCTTTGAAAGCCATAATAGCATTTATTACTGCTAGCATTTCCTTTTGATTGATGTGTAGGTGCTTTTCTTTTTGGGACCATTTGCCCTGAATGCACCGATCTGTCATGAGTGCCCCCCAGGCGTAGTCCGAGGCGTCTGTTGTGATGATTTGATTTGCTTGAGGCATGCAGAATGGGAGACCTATGTTTCTTTGGCATGCTTGAGCCCACCACAGAAATTCCTTTTGGAGGCATGGAATCAGTGGTATAATTGTTTCCAAACTGTGGCTGTGTTGAGACCATAAGTTTTTTAGGTACCATTGAAGTTTCCTCATATGCAGCTTTGCACATGGGATTAGCAGGATGCAAGATGCCATGAATCCCAGAGCCTGCAGGATTTTCCTTGCAGTCAGCCTGGTGAAGGTTGCCAGTTTTCTGAAGTATTGAGTTAGTTGCCCTTGTTTCTCTGGCGTGAGGTAGGCCATCTGGATGTTTGTATTCAAGCTGGCACCCAGGAAAATTATTGTTTGAGAGGGTATTAGTCTTGATTTCTTTTTGTTGACTGTGTATCCCAGAGAGTTCAACAACTTTATTACAAACGCCAGGTGTTTCAGAAGTATGTGTTTGCTGTCCGCTTGGATCAGGCAGTCGTCCAAATATGGGTATATTTGTATCCCTTGAAGTCTGCAGAAGGCAATTACTGATGCCAGGCATTTCGTGAACACTCTGGGCGCAGTAGATAAGCCAAAGGGCAATGCAGAGAATTGATAATGGGTTGAACCTGCAAGAAATCTGAGGTATCTTCTGCAATCTTGTCTGATAGGGACATGCAGGTATGCCTCCTTGAGGTCCAATGTTACCAGCCAAGAGTCCTTGCCCAGCATGGGAAGAAGCTGCTGTAATGTGAGTATCTTGAATTTTGGTACGAGTAAATATGTGTTTAGGATGGATAGGTCCAAAATAGGTCTCCAATCTTTGCCCTTCCTTGGTACCAGGAATAGTCTGGAATAAAAACCTTGACCCTGTTCTTGTGCAGGTACCTCTTGAATAGCTTTCATGTCCATGAGATCTGAAATTTGTTTTTGTGCCTCTACCCTTTGATTGTGTGGCAGGTTTGGCATGCCTCTCATTTCTGGAAGGGTGTGAAAGTGGAATCTGTAGCCTCTGTCTATAATATCCAGGATCCATTTGTCTTTTGTGACAATATGCCAATTTTTCGAAAATAATGCCAGTTTCCCGCCTAAAGGTGCTGCCATTAGAGCTTTGCTTGGCATGCAAAGGGGAAAGTCATTGGTTCTGCTTTCTGAATGGCTGTGAACTAGCCTCACCACCTCTTGGTGTAGGTGCTTGCCATTGTCTGCCTCTAAATGATCCTTGAGATTGCCCTCTACCCCTCGGGCGCCTGTATCTACCTCTTTGAGGTCTGTCCATGGCTGGAAAGGACCAATTTTTTGAAGGCCAATTGCGACTGAAACGTGGAGGTTGTACCTGTAGGAAATCTTTCACTGTTTGCATTGATTTTGCCTTTTCCTCCATTTTCTTTAATACCTCCTCAGCTTTAACACCAAACAATACATCTTTTTGAAGAGGTGCATCTAGTAATTTAGCTTTGACATGATCTGGTAAGGTTTGCTCTTTGAGCCAAGCATGTCTACGTATGACTGATCCTGTAACAGCAGCTCTACATCAGGCCTCTAAAGCATCAAAACCACATTGCAAGGTATGTTTACCCACTTGTTCTGCACTATGCAACAAATCCTGCAACTCCAAGTCTTGTTGTTCAGGTTGTGACATTTTGCTTTTCAACTGAGATAACAAAAACTGTTGATACTTTAACATATGGAACTGATAGTTTAATGCCCTCATGGTTAAAGTGGCCAAGGTGTATACCTTTTTCCCCCCACCTTTCTAAAGCTCTGGAATCTCTCTCTGAAGGTAATGGATTTTTGGCAGTGGAGGCCTTAATTCCCTTGAGACCCTGTGAAATAGTTTCTGGGTCAGCCGCATGGCTTTTGTATAGGAATTGGTGTGAATCAGGAACCCGGTAATACCCATCAGGCTTGACTGGAGCTGGAGGTAAAGAATCTGGGTTAAGGCTGGCCTCTGAATACACATCATCTAGTATGTCTAAGACAGGAGGGATAGCCAGAGGCCTGTGCTGAGGGAGCAAGAGGAAATCCCTGAGCCTTTTCTTGGAGTCTGAGTAATCTTGGCCTTCCCAGTGGAAGTGTTCCCTCAAGGTATGCAAGGTTTCCCCAAAAGAATAGTCCTCAGGGGGGGAGACAGAGGGAATGGACTCCTCTGCATCAGAATCTTCAAAAGGGGAGTATGAATGTTCCTGGTCTTCAGAATGTTCTGAAGTAATGGAGGCCTGGTCCGAGGAAGGGTATTCTTCCTCCACTCTGGGCCTTTTGTCCGAGGGGGGTTGAGAACCCCTGATAAGAGTAATCAAATCCTCAGCCATTTTGAGCATCTGTTTTTTAGGCATGGGGCCTTGAGAGGGGCCCTGTGGAGCTTGTCTTTTAGTAAGCAAGGCTACTTTAGATTTAGTGAAAGCCTTAATGGAAAAAGAAGGCGGCGGCCTGAAGACACCTTGAGAGGTGGCAGGCCTGTCTAAACTCTGAGTTTCCCCGCCAAGAGTGGCGTCGGTATCTGTAATCGGGGTGTGGGCCGAGGAGCCTGCGACCTCGGGCACAGAAGACACCGCTAAGGAAGTGTCATCGGTAGTCAGGGGCTGCGTATAGGCGCCTCGCTGAGAACTGGAGCACCTGTAGTCGGCTTTAGCGTAGTGTCGGTAGAAGTCACGGACCTCATATGTCGGTCCTTATCTTTACGTCTTTTACTCAAAACTGGAGTCGGAGTATCCGACGACATAATGTAATTAAACTTTTTGCCAAAATAGTGTTGGGCGAACTCCGCCCAATGCTTAATAGTGCGTCTGTTGAATGTAGCACAAAAACGACAGGCCGAGACGTTGTGGTCTGGGCCTAAGCAAGGAATGCAGAGGGAATGGAAATCCTTATGCGGTATTTGCTTCCCACATGAAATGCAATTATTAACTTTGTCTGACATCGGTCTGAGGCAAGAAAAGTTTCCCCAATGGGGTACTTAGCTTTCAAGAAGACTTCGGTTGAAAAATATTCGTAATCTCAGGAGCTGGCCGACCGGCACTTGCGAACTGCTTCTGCTTCACGCACCGCGCGGCAAGAAAGACTGAAGAAAATGGCGTCGGCTGGTTCTTTTATACCCCTGCCGCACTGACGTCAGGGAAGAAGCGACGACATCCGACGCCGGACCTAAACTTTGGAATTCGGCCGACCGAGGACCTGCCTGATGGCAGGGTAACCCATCTGTTATGACTGCAGCTGTATGCACGATGAACATCCACTATACATAACACACACACCAGTGTCTCCACTAAAAAGCCCTTCAAGGCAAAACACCTCAAAACCAAATGTCCTGGTCATAGGCGACTCCATAGTGAGAGACTCGCGTCTCTCTCACCAGGCTAGACAAGGACAAGGTCATTGTTAACTGCCTGTCAGGTGCCAGGATATGTCAAATCTCACATGCACTCAAATCTCTCAACAGTAAGTACCATTATGACTCTGTCATAGTCTAAGTTGGGGGTGAATGACTCGAGATGTACCTCTCTGGGCTATATGCAGTAAGACAGAATTGAAATCTCAGATTGTGTGCCCCAGGCAGGTATGTCCCTAGCCTTAAGCAGCATTCTACCTTTACCCAGGACGATGCCTCAATATAAACAAAAAATGACGGACTTCAATAATTGGCTTAGTTTTTGGTGTCAAGTCTAAGGGGACTAAGTATCTGTCAGCCTGGGAAGACATAGGTGACAGACCATGCTGCTTTGCCAGGGATAGTCTTCACCTGTTGCCTTTTGTTTTTCAGTTACTGGCAAAGGTGCTTGCCTCCTCCCCCATAGTGGCTTTTTAGGCAATGTCAAAACTTTCTTTAAGCAATGTGAAAACAGAATTTCTGACATAAAATCCACTTCTGACACACTCAAGGTTATGCTGCTTAATGCTAGGATTCTAAACAGGAAACTGCACTTCCTGAAAGCACTCCTCACCTTGAAAGATGCTAATTTCTGTGTAGTCACTGAAACATGGCTCAAGGCTGCAGACTGCACCCTGGCCGTGCAAGGCTAGAATGCCTTCCACATGTTCAGACCTCAAAACAAACGTGAAATAACCAAAGGCGGAGGTGCATCCATCTTCATTAAAGATAAATACACCTGGAGACTATACAGTATGACTGTCAAGCTACTCCAAGTCCAACTAACTTTAGGTTAAAAAACCCGCTTCCACAGGATTGTTAGCTACAGGCCCCCCACCATGAACCAACAGAAACACGCTGCCTTCCTGGACATACTACAGTCACTCATTATACAGACAAACACCTTGGTCATGGGCGATTTCAACTATTCTTCCATCAAATGGGAGAAGTATACGAGTACAAACATGCTTGCCCTGAGCTTCCTGGTCTTTGTCACTACAAATGCTCTGGGACAGATAGTCTGTACCCCCAACAAGGGGCTCAAATATCCTAGGCTTAGTACTCACCAACACTGGGGGATCAATGCAGTATCTCCTATGTGTTGCCCTCCCTGGTAAAGCCTGATCATAAATCAGTCTCGTTCAAAGCAACGATCGGACCTAATCCCCCCCCTCCGCAGCTGCTAAAAAAAATTAAAAATTTCTCCAAAGCAAACTACAGCCTACTAACCAATGGTACAAATAGTTTCAAACCCCTGCTAACACAACCAACAAAGACTACTACGCAGGTGTGTACACAAATGCCCTGTATAAACACTTATACAGCTATATAAACTCTGCAGTACCTGAGCAGATCAAAACCAGGTCTACATGAAAAAAAACAAGCGTCCCTGGTGGACCTCAAGTATAAATAGGTTATACAACAAGAAGAAGAAACTGATGTCTAAGAACAAGATGGAACTGACTCAGCAGAGGAAGAACACTCTCCACAGCTTGAACAAGCAAATCAGATATCTTGTTAAGTCCTCTAAAGCCAATTACAAAGCTAAATTAGCATCCCTAGCTAAGGACAATCACAAGGCATTTGTTACATCCTAAATCTAAAACAGAAGGCCTAGCTTTGTGCCAAACTAGTAGTGGATGGTATCATTCATACTGAACCTGAGGAAATTGCCAATCTGCCAGTTGACAAATGTGGCACATGCTTCACTCCTCTGACCCCACCAATCATACCCAAAGTATACTGGCCACCAGTCCTCTATCCAGTATCTCCAAAGAGCAGGTCATAGCCACACTTTCCAAGACCAAAAACATAGCTTCTATGGGACCAGATAACATCCCAGGCTGCTTAATAAACAGTCTAAAATGGTACCTGGCTGAACTACTTGGCACTCTAACCACAGTCTAAGCACTGGCTTTGTTCCAGAAGAGTGGAAAACTGTAACTAATTTTCTTGCACAAAGAGGGGTCTGTCAACCCACCCTGGGAACTACAGACCTATAAGCCTAACCAGCCTTATCTGCGAGGCCATGGAAAGAATCATTATGGACCTTATTAACAAAGACATGGGCGACCTTAAAAATCATGACCCGACCCAATTTGGCTTCATTAATGGTAGATCACGCTTATTAGCCCAGTGCACTTCTTCGAGAATGTCACCAAAGCCCTGAATGAAGGCAAAGCCATACATACTGCCTATCTCGACTTAGCCAAGGCCTTCAATGCAATCCTTCACTCAGGTGTTACTGAGAAAGTCTACCAGCTGGGGATTAACCCTTGTGTCACTAAATGGATAGCTAAATGGCTTACCAACAGGGCACATACAAAGTCAAAGCTGGGGATTCTACCTCTACCAGTAGACCAATTGCCAGTGGTGTACCACAAGAATCTGTGCTGAGACCTCTAATATTTGTAATCTACTTCTCAGAAGTCCAGGTGAAAGTAGACAGCATGGGGCTTAACAAGTTTGCTGACCATTGCAAACTGGGTGCAATCAGTGAGTCCCCTAATGACACTGACGTAATACAAAAGGGGATGACACAGACAAACGATTGCTGCCAAATCCATGGACTTAAACTAAAAGCAAAAAAAAGTGCATTACCCCCCCTTTGACAAAGAGGAAGTCCCTGCAAATTACAATGTAGACCGTACCCTCCTAGGCTCTAATCCAGTGGTGCAGGATTTGGAAACGCAGGTTGATAGCAACCTAAACTTCGATCACCATGTATCCACAGTGGTAAGGAAAGACTTCTACGTTGCACATCTCATAAGTAAGAGCATCGCATCCAGGACTAGAGATGTTGTAACTTCTCTGTACTCGACTCTCATCAGACCACTAATAAAGTAGAATGCTCCCTTCTGTATGCACCTCACCATACACCTGCAGCAGCTGGAGAGACCACAGAGGTTTCTCACCAAGAAAAATTCAGGGCCTTCAAAGCATGATCTATGTGGACAGACTGAAAGCCTTGTCACTGTACTCTGTATCCTATAGGCTGCTGAGAGGCAACCTGTACCTGGCCTAAACAGTAGTCTCTGAAACAGCCCTAATGGAAATGCTACACATCTGCAAGTCAAATGGGACAAGATTCACTCGCTCCAGGAATCTTAACCTAGCCTGTAACATTAACAGGACATAGGTTCATAGGTAGGTACTAGGCTACAACTCATAACACACGTTTCGGCCACAGAACACTGACTGAAACACAAAAGGAGGGGGTGTATCCATATTCATCAAGGATACCTACACCTCCAGGTTAGAGGCGCAGCATGATACCTCTGAGATCATCCATGTTCAACTAACATCAGGCAAATCTGCAATGCAAATTGTGGCCTGCTACAGATCACCCTCCATGACCCAGAACCACCACTCTACCTTTCTGGAGACACTGGAAAACATGAAGGTCCTACCGAAGACAGTGATATTGGGCGATTTTAATTACCCCACCATTCACTGGGAAAACTACTCTAGTACTAATTCTCAGGCCCAACGCTTCTTAGAATTCATCAACTCAAACGCCCTGGATCAGCTGATAACTCCCCCTACCAGAGGTGAAAACATATTGGGTCTAGTCATCACCAACATGGGCGACAGGTGTTCCACACCGGAGGTCAACCCGTCACTGATTAGATTGGACCATAAACTAATCACTGTGGATGTCCACACCCCACCACCACCCCCAACTAAGGAAACCACAGTAAAAAACTTTTCTAAAGCAAACTTCACCTTACTTAAGACAGAGGTGGTAAGTTTCACAGCCCCCATGCTAAAGGATAATGCTGCCTAAGATGTTCTGTAGCCGAAACGTGTGTTATGAGTTGTAGCCAGTTAGTGCTGGGGTGCTCTCTGGAGCCTTGAACCAGGTTTTAGTTACTGCACAGATGTCGACGTTCTCCATAGTGAGCAGTGCTTCGAGCACGTGCATTTTGAGATTTAAACTCCTGGCGTTGAGTAGCATAACCCTCAGTTTTTTGTTAATTGTGCTGTTTACGGAGGTAGGTTTGACTTTTGAGCCTTGCCTAAAAAAGGCACTATGGGGGCAGCAAAAGCCTTGGCCAGTATTCGAAAGCCTAGGGGTGACAGGTGCAAGCTGTCTCTTGCAAAGCAACGCGGCTTATCGAGCATGTTTGTCCCAGGCTGACAGACACTGGATCCCCTTTGAATGACACCAGAAGCTTAGCCAATTGTTGAAACTGATCATTTTTTCTTTATACTTAAGTATCATTCTTGGTGAGAGCAGGATGCTTCTCAGGGTCAAGGTCATACCAGCCTGGGCTCCATGATCAGAGAGCTCTTCCATGTCTCTTTTCATGTAGTCAAGGGAGGTACCTCTCAGGTCATTCACACCAACATGAACAATGAGAGTCATAGTTGTACTTGTTCTGGAGTGACCCGAGTGCTTCTGTTATGTGGCAGATTCTGGATCCCGACAGGCAGCTAACAGTAACCTTCTGCTTGTCCAGCCTAGTGAGCGAGATGTCAGTGTGCCTGACTATAGAGTCACCTAGTGTGTTAGGTATGTTATTTCACCTTAAGGGCTGTGATTGTGCGGCACACTGATTTTGTGTTTTATGTGTTGTCTGGTTTGTGACAGGAGGTGCAGGTTGTTTGGGTGTCTGCTCTGGAGGTCTCTGATGCTTTTGCAGGTTTTTATTTAGAGCCTCCGAGTATGATTTTGTGTATTTTTTGCCAGTGTTGTTTTAGTAGGTCTGTGTGCGGCTGGAGGTGTGGTGAAAGTGTTAACCTTCTCCTCTTGACTGCCTGTTCCAGTCTTGGGTGGAGACAGCTTAGCTTCCAGTTTGGCTGGATAATTGCACCTCTCGCATATGTTGGTGCTTTGTGGTAGGAGGAGAGGGTTGTCTGTGTACATGAGGCAGTTGTAACATTGCCTCAGGACACCCAGATTCATCAGCTGGAATGGTGAGTGCACCTGAAGTTGCCCTTTGGTGATGCCTGAATAGTAGGGTGAGCTGCTTAGTCGCTTGGTTGGTGAGGGGTGAATAAAGAGCCTTGCCCTGTTGGGAAATCAGTGTCAGGGTATATTAGTGCTTGCTATTAGGTCTGAACAAGTGCTGGGCTGTAAGATGCTTTTTGAGTGCTTAAGTTGAGAGTTAGACTAGTTTGAAGGGAAAAACTGAAGAGGATACTTAGTGGAGCCGGGAATAATTTAACCGTAGCTAACCAGCACTGCCTGGTGCACAAAACCGTGCAAACACAGTTTTTATAGTAGGGAAATGAAAGAGAGAGAAATTAGCCCAAAATGGCCAATAAACTACTAACTTCTGGGCTGGAATCATTCCTCCAGGGACAGACAGGTTGCTCAAAGCTCCCCTCTCTCACAGGTGAACATAGAAACTTCCTTCTATCCAAGTAAGGTATGGGCAACTCAGAAACTAGTATCACAGCCCTGAATTCAGCACTAGCCTAAAAACTGGACTATACTAGCTTAGAAAGGTGGGAAACAAGGAAGTTTTTTTTTTTGTTTTGAAAAGATAAGGCAAAAACAGTAAAAAATACACTTAAAACAGCTTTAAACGACTACAAACGATCAGAAAAGGCTATCACAATTTAGTGTGTAGACTACAACAGTTAAACAAATCATTTAAACAAAAAACTTCTTAAAAGTGCAGGCAGTCAAGCAAGTACAATACGTGAAAAAAACAAGCTTTTAAATCACAATAAACGCTGGAAAAATCTGCGGATAGGTGGAAAACAGTTAAGTACAGCAAGAAAGTACAGAAAACTGATACGTAATCATTCCAAAGTCTCTCTTCTAAGCTAGAAGGCTTGTATCAGTTTAAGGCTTTCTCGTGCTACCCAGTAGGTTAGTTACAGGAAAAATGGGAAACAAGCGCAGATGTGGTCTTTTAAACCAGAGAGTTGAAAGAGACGGACAAATTGTCCAAATGGTCAAACTACAATTTCTGGGCCAAGAACCTCTCCTCTCGTGGTAGACAGGCTACCTAGTGCTTACCACTCCCACTGACAAGCTAGAAGGCTTTCCTCCAACACAGAAAGGCTTGCGGGGCTCAGAAGCTTACCAACAGTCCTGGATACAGCAACTCTGTATCTGGACTAGGCTAGTTACAGGAAAGGTGGGAAACAAGCGCAAGTGCGGCTTTTAAACCAGAATGCTGAAAGAGATGGAAAAAAACTGCCCAAACGGCCAATGGCTACAATATCTGGGCCAGGAACCACTCCTCTTGTGGTAGATAGGCTACCTAATGCTTACCACTCCCACTGATAAGCTAGAAGGCTTCCCTCCAACATAGAAAGGCTTGGGGAGCTCAAAAGCTTACAAAGAGTCCTGGATACAGCAAATCTGTAATTGGACTAGATTAGTTACAGGAAAGGCGAGGAACAAGTACAAACGTAGGCTTTTAAGCCAGCAAGTTGAAAGAGATGGAAAACTGCCCAAACAGCCAAATAAACTACAATTTCTGGGTCAAAACTCACTCTTCCCGTGGAGGACAGGCTACCTAGTGCTTACCACTCCCACTGATAAACTAGAAGGCTTCCCTCCAACACAGAAAGGCTTGGGGGGCTCAGAAGCTTAGTAACAATCCTGGATACAGCAACTCTGTAACCGGACTAGGCTAGTTACAGGAAAGGCAGGAAACAGGCACAAGTGCGGCTTTCAAACCAGAAAGTTGAAAGATATGGAAAAAAGCTGCTCAAACAGCCAATAGCTACAATTTCTGGGCCAGGGACCACTCCTCTTGTGGTAGATAAGCTACCTGATGCTTACCACTCCCACTGATAAGCTAGAAGGCTTTCCTCCAACACGGAAAGACTTGGGGGGGCTCAGAAGCTTACAAAGAGTCCTGGATACAGCAAATCTGTACCTGGACTAGACTAGTAACATGAAAGGCAGGAAACAAGCGCAAACACAGGCTTTTAAATCAGAAGGTTGAAAGACTTTAAAAGCTTCCCAAACGGCCAATAAACTATAAGTTCTGGGCCAGAAACCACTCCTCCTGTGGTATATAGGTTACCTAGTGCTTACCACTCCCACTGATAAGCTAGAAGGCTTCTCTCCAACATAGAAGGGCTTGGGGGGCTCAGAAGCTTACCAACAGTCCTGGATACAGAAAATCTGTACCTGGACTACACTAGTTATAGGAAAGGCGGGGACCAAATGCAAAACGGGCTTTTAACCAAAAAGTAGAAAGAGATGGAAAAACTGCCCAAACAGCCAATAAACTACAATTTCAGGGCCAAAACCCACTCTTCCCTTGGTAGATAGGCTACCTAGTGCTTAACTGATAAGCTAAAAGGCTTCCCTCCAACACAGAAAGGCTTGGGGGGGGGGGGCTCAGAAGCTTACCAACAGTCCTGGATACAGCAAGTCTGTAACTGGACTTGACTTGTTACTGGAAAGGCAGGAAACAAGCTTATAATTTTTATTTATTTATTTATTTTTTGTTACAGAAAAGCACCTAAAACAGCAGTAAATACAATTCAAATTGTAGTGCAGGCCAGCACACCAGAGTGTGTAGCAACACTACGGCAAATACAGTTCAAATAAATGCAATTAAATTAACAAATGACTAAAAAACAAGTGCAGAAGCCACTAAATTAGAAGGCTACTAACAAGCAGTAATAAGTGCAGAGTAAGAGCGACTGAACAGATAGCACGCAGAACAGCAACTAAGACAGTTACAGTAAGAGCAGCTGAATAAAATATAAAATATATATATATATATTTTTTTTTTTTTTTTTTTTTGAGGGAGGGAACAGAGCAGGATTAAGAGGCTACAGGGGTTGTCCTTCCCAAATGCTCTCTTTGTACACAGTAGGAGTGCCTGAAATTAGAATATGATCTCACTGCACTCAGTTGAGTGAGCAAATGAGATGGGCCCAGAATGAGTATCCAAATACAAATCTACAAGAGGGGCGGGCAATTTCAAAGCCACATGCCAGAGAGATAAGTCTCCCAGAGATTGCTGCTCCTATGAAATAAACTCCTAATTCATGTGAAGCAGAGCTACTCAATGGCCTTATCTAAAGCACACCTTGGACAACTGGACGGGAGAATGCAAATTCACTCTGGGGTCGTAACTTATGTTCCTCATGGAAAGGGGCAGTCAGCGCTGATCATAGACTACCCTCTAAATATAGACCATCTATCATGGTCAATCAGGGGACATGGGTACAACATGACTAGGCTTGTAATGGCTCTACAGCCATTAGCCTAATAAACTGCTACGAATCTATGAACAATGATTCAAGTATAAAGATTTGCACATTAAGATTCATGCATAAAAGCTTATAAATAAGGGAGGCAGCTGGCAGACCTGCCCAGAGATAGGCAGACAATGAACTTGTCTGTGTCAAGGCAATCTTGTTCTCCAGAAGACAATTATATAAAAGACGGCAGACTTTATTAAAGCTACCTGGGTTAGATGGTGGAAGAGGGTCCAGAAGTTAAAGTCAGGCCATAATGGCTGGTAGGAATGACCAAGTATTTTCTAACTACAAATCTTCAATCATTAAGGAAATCTTGAACCCTGTTGCATGTTTCCAGGATGGTTTATAGTGAGGGAACGGTTCATACAATTACAAGCCTGCAAAGGTGAACCTGTTCAATCTGCTCCCCCCAACGAAAAGCAGGAAGAGTAGCAGATGTGGAGTTAGAGGAAAGTCTTTCTGAGGCAGCAAGTCTGCATCATGTCCTTGTTCCAAACTTAATATCAAAACAGCAAGCTAGAAGGGTACTGATAATGCTGCATCTAGTGTTTTCAGTACACTCAAATAACTGCACTGTCTCCAAGAAATGACTTTACATCTGGGTATAAATGCAAAGCATTAGAAGAGCTAATCCAACATGGTAGACAGGTAAGACAAGAACCACTATAATAAGTGTTACTCCAAAGTCTGCAGTACTACTAGACTGGGAGTCAATTGTATAGAAAAAATGTGTACAAATCTGCCAACACACTATCTTAGTAGCCCACTTCCATCAATAAATTTCTACAACAAACAGAAGTGGACTGCAGTCCTAATTAAATGTTTTATTTTATTTACTTTATTTATTTTACATTTGTTTACCGGGAAAGTCCTACTTGGAAAAAAGCCAATTTTCAGCAGAGGGCTGGGGAGAAACACTCCAGATGTATGTCTTTGTAACATGGGAGAAGAAGACATGCAGACTCTGCACAGAAGGCACTCCAGCCAAGAATTGAACCGGACTTCTTGCTGTGAGGCAACAATGCCACCACTGTGCAGTCCAGTCAAATGTGCTCTGATGATAGTGTCTAATGTTTTGTTAAGCTGATCATCACAAAGGCAAAATAAAGGTTAAATCACCTAAAGCCTGCTTGGCAGTAATCCGCTATGAACCTATATAGGTTTTGTTTTCCTTTCATAAAAACAGATGAAATAAGTAATCTGTTTTTAATGACGTCTGTCTTTCTCCACAACATATAAGTTGCGTAAAGAAGCACAAAGTACACAGCCCTTGTTTTTATGAGCTGCCTACAGACAAAGTGGACAGTCTTTCACCTTTAGTTCCAGAAAGGTATCCCAACCTGCCACTGGTGCAGTCCCAGCTTCAAAGAGATAGTACAGGGGACACTTAAGGAAAAATGGTGCAAACAGGTAGGTGAGAGTATATGCAAAACTGGGGACAGAAATAAAATGTCTTTTAAAATGACTGGTTGAATGAAACAGAATAATCTACTTAGACAAAGGGCAAATTCTCACAGAATCCATCAATGTAAAACACTAACTTTTTTCTGTTATAAACTTCAGAAAACTTTTCTGTAGAGGCAACTGCCACGAGAAAAACATTTTTTTTTTCCATTAAAGAAAAGTTCAATGAAACAACTTGATCAAAGGCAGATGAAATCTTTTTTTTTTTTTTTTTTTTTTTTAATCAAGAAACTGAAGTCCCAGGACAGTAAAGGTACATGTTTGAGATTAGAAACGTCAATGGTAGAACCATGTCAGAAAGAACATGATAGCATATCAGTTTTTATCTGACAAAATGCGATCGTCTTATGTAAAAACTGTAGAAAGATTTCACAACAAAATATATCAAATCTGTCTTAAAGAAAGGTTTGAACACGGCAAAGAAATGGAAATAGGCAATGCTATTAATCAGTCTATTTTCTCCTAGGTCTTTTTCCTCCTCTACCTGACAACCAAAAGACTGGCATTCTCACCTCAAAGAAAATATTTTCCTGTTTTTTGGCTCCACTACCTACAGCCATCAAACTATTGTCAACTGGCCCATTCATTTCCTGTTACTGATGTGAGAACCAAAAAAGAAGGGCAAGTTACTGAGGCAACCATCAGGGACTGTTCAGGTCTTCTGTTAAGCCCTAACACCCACACATGCTGTCTTCTCACTTCCAAGAGGCTGATGTGCAATGGACTGTTGCGATGCATCTCACATCTATGTATCTCCTTACAGATGAGCACCTCCGCATGACTCTCAACAACCTTCAACAGGAATTCTACTATAGAGAATGTGCTCAAAGGCACATGCCACCCCCCCTCCCCCAAAGACAGATAACTTGTCATCATTCTTCTCTGCCATTATGCCAACTCCAACAATCACTCAAACTACTAACTGAACTAAGGTCATCCACATCATAGTCAGGGCTTCGGTCCTCTATGTCAGTGGAACTAGCAGAAAATCTTTTCAATTCAATTAACAGCTTTTTTTTTTCTTTTGCAGAAAAAAATCAAGTTTTCCTGCTTCCTTCAGTGACCTCAGCAGACAGCAAAATATTGTTAGGAATCCTTGAATTATCTTTTGTTCCTATGTCAACATGCAGAAGTAATATGAAAAACATGTGACTTGGGCATTCAGGTGCACCCAGAATTAAACATTTTCTGTCTGCTTTAAGGAACGGTTTCTGAATCATAGGAAATAAGAGTTCCCAATCCAGGTAAATGAAAAGGTATGCCGTCCAAGCTAGTGTACAGCAAAAAGATTAATTTAGTTTGAACAAAGTTCTTTGATACAAATAGGCTGACAAAAAGAGGCAGTACACCTGTAGTACTTGACTGCTGAGTTGCAGTTCTCTCAAATGAGAAAAAAAATACAGTAATCTGTTTTTATTTCTGTCAAAAATAGCTTTGTTTCCAGTTTTGGGAGTCAGAACTTCTCACACAGTGCATGTGAGCAGTTCTAATTACTGCAGAGAAAAAGTCAGCTGACTTTGCTCGGCTATTTTTAAAACGGACCACACAGAAAATAAGGCAGTTGTATCTTACTTCATATGTCCCTTTGCAGTTTCAGGAGAAGAGGCATGACATTTCAATAGCGAGGGTTGTTAGGGCTGCAAAATGAGGAACAGAACAGCCTTTCCCACAAGCTCAGAACGCAGTAGCAGGAGTAAAAGTGAAAGAATTCCTGCAAACTGATGCGGACAGTGGGAGTACAGCAGACTGCTTTTACTAAATATTTTTTTCATTAAATAGCACTCTGTGCAATCTTATGAGATGCCACTACTATCCAGCCTGTAAGATAATGTGGTAAATAATAGTTAAACTATGTGGTGGGGCAGTGGAAGGTTAATGTACATGTGACAATCTAAAATAAATTACTGTGGCTGTCATTTATGCACTTATTTATTCATTTGATCACAATTGGATATCTTAGATACATATACACTCAAACTGCAATGGGTGGGCATATCTATCTCTGTGTGTGTGTATGTGTGTGTGTGTGTGTGTGTATGCGAGCAAAGAGCTCTAATGGGTTGCACTGTGCTCGCCTGACAGCAGTAAGCTGAAATATATTATTATGGCTATTATACATGTATTTGCTCATTTGATCACAATCAAACATTTGAGTTGCACACATTCACTCAAGTGGCTGTGACTGGTGGGCATATCTGTATGCATGTGTGTCTGTATGAAGGGATTATAATAGATTGGGATGTACTGTATTGTCTCAGAAGGCAATTAGCTGAAATGTACTACTGGAGCTTTTATCTGTATGATCACAAGTAAACAAAGCTGTAAATGATATATGCGCGTGTGTGTGTGTGTGTGTGTGTGTGTGTATAAATCCACACTGATTACTATGGCTATTTAAATGTGTATTCATTCATTTGATCACAATCAGACATCTGAGATGTACAGAGTCAATAATGTAGCTTCATGGATGAAACTAGCCACTCCGATCATATGACCACAGTAAAGCAGTCGTTTTTCAGGACTGACAGAGTGCATGTTTTAATACAAGTTCAAGTATACTACTGGGTGCAATACTATTTCATTTAACCACAACCAGGTAATGAGGTGTATATTGTCAATAAAGTGGCCTTACCACGTGAGTACTGTGGCAGTCTGTGGATAAAAGTGACTTTCTCCACCAGTTGTTTGATCACACTTAAAACAGTCAATGACCTGCAATAAAACAGCTCCACCCCATTCCAGTTAGCCCTGCCTATTTAACTGCTTCTTGCAACTCCCTCATTTTGAAGTCACCAACTGCCACTGTGTATAAACTGCCGCATACATATTAGTGACAATACGCAGTGTGTCAGACAGCTGTCCTATATAACAGGCAAAACATGTGAAACATTCAATTGTGAGAAGTTTGTTTGTGTCTTTTGGCTTTTCCCGGTTAGGGGTCGCCACAGCGGAAAGTGTTCATAACTTCCACACACAACTGGTAAGCATAAATTAGTCATCTTTTTCTTAATTCATGTTTAAATGCATAGCATGTTCATTTGGAGTCTAAATTTTGTGTACATTAAAGGCCAGTTAAGATCTTTGCACAATCCATTGCACAAGGAAAAGAAGGGTACCAAGAGACAGAAGTTATATTTACAAGACAGATCAGTTGCTTCACTGTGTCTGCTGCTTGACTGCACAGGTTTTAACAACCACTGAGCATTTCTCAGGTAAAGCATGAGAATGTAGGAAGTAGTAAACCAACAAGAATGAGGCACTCTTCTGCTGATGTTACTAACAAGTTAGCCATCTAACTCATAGTTGTCCACTTGTCTCTGGAGAGAGAACTGCTACTGAAACAGTTGGAATTTAACAAAGCAAGAAATCAACTCAACATGATGGTGTCATAAAAGAATTCCCTATGTTGATTATCACCCCTTAAAGAAGCAATAACAGAAGTATGTTCCTCATGAGCTGATCCACAAGATGCCTTCTTAAGGTATCACCACTTCAGCAGTGTTTAATCCCCCCAGTTCCCTGCTGCCAAGTCAGAATGTCACACATTTGGAAGAAAGAAGGGCACAGACCCACTATATTAACTTTGACTAAAACTAGACTGGTTTTGTCTATTCTTGACTTCTGTAATACTTATAAGCTCAGCAGAATGCCTGTAAAGGCATTCAACACCCTGTCCCTCCAAAAGATGAAGATGTCATTCACTACTCAAGACGGTTTGCAAAGGTAAATGGTGTACAGACCTTTGACTAGTAGTTCTCCAATGTGAAAAAGCCACCAAGTTTTGTGATGCTACTGTGTGTTCCTTACATGCATCCTGGCTATGGGTTCCATCAAGAGAGGAGCTGAAAAGTACCTCATGGTCTTCAAGTACATCCAGTCTGAATGTATCTTGAGTCATGCCCGAAAACAGCAGTTTCAGCTGAATGGTCTTGGCTTCAGGTAAGAACTAAATCCGCATCATTGTTAAACCTGCATTTTACTATTCCCTGATGTGGCTCACATATCATCTCAAACATCTGTCTTTTTAGTTGACTCCAAGCTATTTTTGTCATCTTTGAACACTAAAGATGTGCATACAATTTATTCCGTCCTTTAAATAAAACTAAAACTTTTCTGGGTTTTGCATAATGGTTAAGGTCTACACCTCATAAACACAAGGCACAGGGTTTGACTCTGAGCTCTGGTTATTGGCTAGGCTTAAAATGGCCCTTCAGGCAGTTAGCCTAGTATTCACCAATAATCCTATAATAAGTAAATGTGAGAGGCTGCCTTGACCAGAAATGATTAAGTATCTCACTGAACTTCAGAGACCTTTTTCAGCAAAAGTCAGGGGAGAAAAGCTTCACAGAATTAAAACAGAATATTCAAAATAAATAAATAAAATAAACAGAAGCAATATAATTATTTTACATACCACACCTAGTACAAACACAATTAGAAAAATAGAAGCAAACAACCACTTCTGTTGTATACTACTGCTTTCAGTAACTCAATTTATAACTTAGTACTAATGTAGTTTTGCAATTTTTAAACTGTCTTTAGTTTGTGGTAGCTATGGTATTATCCAAATAATGTCTACTTTTCTGACCACTCCATGCTTTTCTAATAAATATGGCCTATTCAATATATCTGCCATCCACAGCTTCTTGTCTGGTCTACATTCTGCTTTCAGATTGCATGTTTTGTGCATTTAGTTACATCCTCTGCAGTCAAGATGATGCTTTGTACAAAACCTTTTTGAACATGATTTGCAAGGGTTAGTGGTTTGTTTTTATCTCAACTTTTCCACATACATATTCATGAAATGTCTCACGCTACACTACTGCTAACTCTTCCTCTGGTGAAATGTGCCAAGTAGTTCAAAGACCTTATGGCAAAGGTCAATGAAGTGTAGACATGCTTCCCGAATCTGCTCATAGCCCGGGACTCACTGTTGGGCGAATGGACAGAGGAACTCTCCTTAGCCAGTTCCTTTTTAGTGGTGGATGCTACAACCATAGCATTAACTGCCATACCCTTGGCTCAAAATTGTCTGTCTTTGGGTGGGGAAAGTAATTTGTCTGGTCTCCTGGGGATGGGCTCGATGGCATCAGGGGCCTTTCCATGCCCAGTGTGAAATCAACTGAATGAAGTTCATCCGCAAGCTGAGTCACCCAAGAGGTAAATGGCTGGGTGCCATATGCCTGCAGGTAGACAAATTCCTCAGAAGAAGGGACTTCCAGCCACCCCTCTGCTTCAGAATTTCCAAGTTGTCTCCAAATGAGACATCTTCAGTGGGTGACCGTGGGGACCCCTCCCCTTCATCGAAATCTGTATCTTTGGTGACTGATTCCTGGGGGGAATCCAAGTGTTTCCTATTGCACTTTTTTTGTGTGCGACCTCCTCAGGGGGATAATCTGGGGAGGTATCAGAGGATGACAGTACCTGTGGCTGTGACACCTGAGGCTTCAGCATCTGCTGTCCCTGTAGAGAGGCAAGTGGAACAGTAGAACAATGGGGTGGGACCTGCTCTGATGGGGTAGGCACCAACTGAATCTCTGCTAGAGAAAGGGCCTTCTACATAGCCTCACAGGCTGGTCCCCCTGAAGAGGGAAGGGAGCCTGGAACAGAGAAAAGACTGCCTTGGGAGCAGGGTCACTCTCTGCTCCTAAGAACTGAGCCTAGAGGCTGAAGCCAGAGCTGAACTGAAGCTCCAAAGAGCAGGGATGGCTCCAAAAAGCATGGTGTCAAGACCTGCTCACAGGAACTGGCATGGCAGCTACGGCTCTGAGAAGTCTCCAGTTCTGAGATAACGGAAGAGCTCAGGGTAATTGTCGGCTCCATAGAAGCCAGCAACTCCGCAGCTTCTATGAGAGAACTGGAAAAGAAGACTCTAAGAGCTCTGAGGGGGTTAGAGGAGTAGTCAACAGGATGAAAGAAGATAATTCAGTACCAAGAACAAAAGGAATTCGTACCAAAGGTGGGGCTGAAAGTCCTCTAGTTCATAAAAGCTTGTTCGTCCAGTTCCGTGAGGCTTTTGGTTGAGTGGATGGAAGGAGACTTAGGCCTCTGCAAAAACACTTCTGATAATTCCCCAGCAAAGGGATCAATTGAAGGGGAGTAAGACCTTCTGGGTCTAACAGTTGTAGTCAATGGAACAGAAGCCAAACCTCATGTAGAGGTCTTTGACGTTGAAGGGCTCGCTATTGTAGTCTGTGCCAAAACTGAAGTTGTCTGTACCAATGACTCAGAAACAGAGGCTTTCCATTCCATGGGAACAGTTGGAACAGAGCTTTTCAATTTTGTGGTTTTTGGAACAGACCAGGAGGTCAGAACTGATAAACTGCGTTTTTCAACTTTGTCAGTAGTAGTAGAGGAGGAAGATGAGATCTGTTTTAGCTTTATTAGCAGTGGATAAGGCTTCTCCAAAAGCCGATGGCAAAAGTCCTTTGTAAAATTAGTTTGTTACTCCTTTCCACTACAGCACAACGGCTAAAGACATGACAAATACTGCAATCTTCCTGTAAATGAGAAGGACCATGGCAATATACACAGAGTGTGCAAAAATCTGATAGGGGAATTATATGGCCACACCTCTGGCATTTTTTGAAGCCAGAGGGGCCCTTACCATTCTCAGCCATGACAAGTTGTGAAAAACAGTTATAGAGAAATTGTTGAGGCAGTCTCACTTCACAAGGGACGGGAAAAGTGAGACCAGAAGACAATATTTTGCACTTAAACTTTTATACTTAAGGAACACAACAGAGAGAGAAGGAAGCTATCAACAATGACGGTGGAAAAATACACAAACATGTAAAAAAAAAAAAGGGAAAGGAATCAACGATAATACTATTAAAAATGTAAAAAGTAGTAAGACAGAAAAATATAGACAGAAACTGCAAGGAAAGGACAAAGATTTTACCAAAATCTAGTAGTGCTTGAGAGTAATAGCTAGACATGACCATTTCTGAAAGCGGCAAATGAGATCTGAGGTAAGAGAGAGAGGGATTCTGGGTAGAGGTAAAGCTTGAGAATTTTTGGCTGGCGTGAGCTGTAGTAATGGCTGAGTCAGTTCAGATGTCAGGACCGAGCCCATCTGTCAAGGATGGAATGCAGTTTGACATCAGGTCTTATGTTACACTTTAACTTGAAATAACAGTCAATCTATTCAGCAATGGTAATAAGCAACTGATGTGTTCTCCTGTGTCTGAACCCACACTAACAAGTCACCTTTTGTGTTTACAACACCAGTCAAGCCTTTGACTGCTTATACAACAGTTCTGAACATCTCTGATACAGATGAAACACCAAAAGAAATTTTAAGAAATCAGTGCCTTCCCAATAATATACTGAGCAGACACAATTTGGAGCTCTCCACAACTAATTTAATCTGCCAGAAACCTAGGACTGCATCTACTACTGAAAAAACCTTGGCATGTGTCACTGAGATCATTTCCTGAACTGTAACCAAAGTTTATGCTTTCTTTTAATCACTTTGTTTGGATTTTGTAAATCAATATAAATACAACTCTTGTTCTGTTTTTTTTTTTTTTTTTTTTTTATATAACAGTTGACATACTACTCACTCATTATGTTAGCTGCAATTGTTTAACAAGTTTTTTATTCAGTTTAAATCCTTCTGTTCTAGTCCTGAGACCTATCAGTACTATCCATACAGCAAGACCCACTTGCAAAACAGTAGCTATTACTACTTGTACATTATTCACAGAGTAAACTACTTAAGCCTATAAATGCATTGGCATAGTTGTGCAGTGCATTACTGCCACAGTTCTGCAGAAGATCGCAGATATCCGTATGCATACACCTACTGGCTTGATGGTGTAAATTTGTTTTGCCACTCTTAGTTACTCGGTGGCTATAATATGTTACTGTAACACATTTTGTGTGCCTTCTAACCCCAACATTTTACACATTTTCAGAGAACATCACATTGTCATATCTGTGCCTAGCTTAAATATAACATTCTGTTCATTAATTCTCATAATTTGTCAATAGACTTGTACTCCCATCTCAATATATTAAGCACAGACTGTGCATGTCATCAAAACTTTTTACATCATTTGCACTCACCAGAACTGTTTGTTGGCACTGCTTATATTACTTCTATTCAGGAACATGCAAATTATTTTGAATACCTGGCCTTCCAGAAAGAAATAAGTCCTTTTCTGACACAAAAGTTTTGAAATGTTCTAACAGCAGGACATTGTTTCCTGCTTAAAGCCACACAGTACGAGAGGTTTGACTATTAACTGCAAACTTTCTCTGGTTTCCATTACTGTTGCAGTGCACAGTAACATGACTTTTTCATGTACGTTATTCCTCAAACACATCTTCACTTTATTTCTTCTTTCTGACTTATCAGACTTGGATTTTATCATGCACACATCCATTTATTTGGTTAATTATTTTAATGGAAAGAGTTATTTCACTTGCTCTGCACACATCCACAGCTTCCGATAAGGGCAGCTCTGCTTCACTTACAAGTTTATGCATTGTTTCAACATTACATATACAAAAACTTATTCTACAAATCATGCTGCTTACAAACTGTGAATTATTTTTATGTCCACAAAACTTAGATTCATAGTTAAGTACTAGGCTATCAGCCCTAGGGCCTATACAAACCTAGCCAAATAAGTTCCCTGGCTTTCGCCACCCAAGAAAATTATTTTCCTGTGTCCCTGTCGAGCAGAGCCACAATAGTGATTCCCGGGGTGAATTTCCTATTACCCGTCCGATTGTCAAGATTTCTCTTAAAGAGGGCTAATGAGGAGTTTTGCTTGACATGGATGGGCAACCTATTCCAGAGCAGGGGCAATCTCTGGGACAGGAATCTATCCCTCCAGAATGTTCTGTTTATTGTGGTGACAAGGTTTAGGTCCCTGGAGCATGTGGCTCGGAGAGATTGGGATTTCTTTAAGTGTAGCATGTCCATCAGGTCTGCGTTAGACATGGCTTTGTATTTTAGACAATGGTTGCCTCTGAGTAGGCAATATGCGATCGAGTAGAGATGAAGTTTTTGAGACAGTTGGCATATGGCATCTGTTTGAGGCCGGTAATCCTCTTAGTGAGGTATTTCTGTGACCTTTGCAGCTGTTGCAGATGTCTTGTGAAGTTCATGCCAAATGGGGCATTGTACTCTATGATGGGTTTAATAAGGGATGAGTAGAGAGGAACGATGAGCTCTCTTTTTCTGGAGAAAACCCCCTTTGTGATGAGGTGTGCCACATAGAAGGATTTCCTGACTACTATGGTGATGTGATTATCAAAGGAAAGACTACTATCCGCTTGTGTCCCACGGTCTCATCACACTTCCGGTGTTTAGTAGGCTACTGACTATGTGGTAGTTCATGGGTACAGTATTTTTCTCAAAGGGGATGACAATGCACTTCTTGGCATTGAGCTTTAGGCCATGACTTTGATACCAAGCATCAGTCTCAGTGAGGCCTCTTTGTAGAATGTCCACATCCTTAAGTGAATTGATTATGGCTCCTAGTTTGCAGTCATCTGCGAATTTTGTTAGCCAAAGACCAGCTTATCTGCCTGGACTTCAGAGAAGTAGATACAGAACAGGAGAGGACCCAGGACCGAATCCTGTGGTACTCCGCTTGTCACCTGTCTGAAGTCAGATTTGGAGTCGCCTACTTTCAATGTGTGGGTTCTGTTAGTGAGCCAGTTGGCCACCCATCTTGTGACATAGGGATTTATGCCTAGTACAGTGAGTTTATCTATAATACCAGAGTGGGGGATGGTGTCAAAAGCCTTGGCGAGGTCAAGATAGGCAGTGTGCACTACTTTACCCTCGTCTACAGCTCTAGTGACTGCTTTGAAGTCGTCAAACAGGTTTAGGAAGCATGATCTACCCTTTACAAACCCAAACTGAGTGGGGTCCAGAGTTTGGAGGTTACCTATGTCTTTATTTACAAGCTCTAGGATGATGTGTTTCATGTCCTTGCAGACCAGGCTCGTCAGGCTAATGGGGTGGTAGTTCCCAGGGTCTGTGGTGGAACCCCCTTTGTGGAGTGTGACAACTGTTGCCGTGTGCCACTCCTTAGGCACAAAGCGTGAAGTGAGGCTATGGTTGAACATGGTATTTAGGTGGGGTGCCAGTTCATTCTGTAGTTCATGCAGAACGCAGCCTGGGATGTTGTCCGGTGCCATAGATGCTGTGTTCTTGGCTTCACCTGTGCGTCCATGATTTCAAGGGGTTTAGAATCATCTGGTATGGGGATGGGCCATTTGGGGGGTGAAGTTAGCAATGAGCCAGTCTGCCGGGATGTTGGCAATATCAGTTGGTTCGATAAATGTAGTGCCATTGTGCTGTAGTTCCAGAGTAGATCTGAGTGTTGCCATTGAGATTCTTGACACAGCTGTAGAAAGCTTTGCGGTTGTAACTAGCTTTGGAGGATTTTATGAGGGATCTCAGCTTCTTGCTGAGGCTGACCAGGGAGTTCCTGCAGTCATGGGATTTTACTCTCTTCTGCAACAGTTTCTTCCTTCTGTTGTAGAACTTTTGTTTATGGCAGGGGACCACCAGACTGATTCAGCAGTTGTGCCACTATTTTCCATCTGTGTGGGTGTAATGAAGTTTGCCACTTCTGACTTAAGAAGCATGAAGTTATTAGACTGCTCTGTTAATTATTTGGCCTTTCTCCTATTCAACAAAACCTTTAAAGGCATCATCTCCAGTGACCTGCATTAGCACACACTAACCTGTCAGACTTCTTAATCCACTTGTAGTGAGGAATAAATCAAAGTTAAGCACTCAAAAATTCCAGTTTTATACTAAATTTCATTATAGTGAGAGAAATCTTTCTTAGCGGCTACAGTTTGAGTATTTTATATCGGCAAACTATGATTCTGAACTTCCAAACACAAATTATTCAAATTAACGAAAGCAAATATAGTTCTTCACTTCTACAGATTTATTTATTCATTCTAGTACTATGTGATGATTATGAATTTGTCACAACCCAGGTAAATAAAGATAAAAAAATAACACAAGGACACTGTGGATGTAGACTAAACTCCATCAAAAAGAAAAAGTGTAGTACCACATGCATTTTTCATCTAACTAGCTCACTATAATCTATACTTATATAACTCATTAGCTTATGTTCATGTAATTCAAAGTAGCACTGTCTCAGTCCTCCATTATGAATCATGGTGTTTCCTTTACAAACAATACCCATTAAAATAGGTAAGATGGGGCAAAAGGCCAGATAAACTTTATTCAGTAGGAATGTTATAAGGTAAAATATGCTTTAGTTCTGAGCACAGACAGGATGTTCACCAGTCCAAAGTTTTTTTTTTTTTTTTTTTTTTTAAAAGCAATATTTGTTTGTCCACATACAGAACAATCACATACTTTCCAACAGTCTTTCTTACCATTTTCCACAGTAAATACTAATTAACAATTCACAAACACTAAATGGCTTACACCTTTGTCATTACTCAGTATGTTACAAATTTTACCCTTTCTTAAATACCTAAATCAAAACCATTGCACTGAAACTATATATAACTAAACTTGCATTAACTATATACAACATAAGTAAAGCCAGAAAACTCTGTTCATGCACACTATATGTAATTAGTAATCCACACTGTTATCCCATTATCCTCCCTTGCTCCCATTTTTTCTAACTTTATTGCTCTCCTTTCTCAACCTCCATATTTACCTTATCCCATATATTCTACATTTGTAGTAAAAACGTTTTCCTACCTTTACCCACAGCTTTTAACTCTCTTATCTCATTCATCACTTTCTTTACTTCCTCCATCCCTAGTTTTTCCCTTTCCCCACTAGGGCTGTGATTGCACTGTTACTGATAGTGGGGGGAAAGTACCTGCCAGTTAATCCCAGCTGAATAAAAACATACTAATTGCTACTTGTAGATCACTGCCAAGATAATGTTCAACATTTTTATTTAGGTCTCTATCATACTTATGTAATTTTATACATTCCCAGAAGATATGTTGCCATAATCTTCCTCTCTCTACTACTTCTCCAACACATTCCTGAAACATCCCTAAAAACGGTCTGTAGCTTTGCTGGTGTTCAGAAATACTTGTGTAACTATTTCCAGGCACAAATGCAGAAGGGCTGCCATAGATTCTGTCCACTCTTCCTCAATAAAACTTTACCAAAGTCACTTGTTCCAGTCCTTTCCAAATTTTATTCTATAGTGCCCCTTAATTTCTACTAAAGCCCTAGAGGCTCAACTTAATCTCTATTGGCGGATTTAGTTTTTAGCCTCTGCTAAGTCAACCATATCTGGCAGAAGTTGCTCTTCATCTTCTTTTCCTTGGGTTCTCCAGTTCTGTACCACCAATCCCATATATGCTAACCAAAAAACATCTCTTAGCCCATACTCTTCCGTGCCTTCTTCCCATGATATTATCTGTTCTCCCTTCAACATCTGTACACAAAATTTCAACTGCCTATTCATTTTCCTCAATAACCTTTTAATACCCCTTACTGGTCTCACTCACCCTCAGGACTTTTTATTTATTCTATAGGCAAATTTTTTTGTTTCCAGTTACATATCTTCTGGAACACCAACTTATTAACAACCTTTTAGCATACATCTGAACATACATCTCTTTTTCATCCTAATCAGATTCTTTCCAAATACTGGTCTGATTCCCCATTCATCCTTTTTATCTCTGCTATTAGCATTACTGATCTCCATCTCGACATGCAACACTGATCCTGCAGCAAGTAAAGTAGTCAGCTCTGAACTGCCCTAAAATACGTTTCTAAGTCAAGCATAGCCAGTCCACCCCTTTTCTCCTGGATAACAAGTTTCTTCCACTGTACAGTCTCTCTCTCTCTCCTACTTTCTTATTATCCTCAAAATATTCTTTCAACTCCATGTCCGCCCACACAACAGTAAGACTGCTCCATACACAAAATTAATGGCACAAAAAAGATTTTGACAGCCTGCACCTTATTATTCTGTCCCATACATAACTTTTTCCATGCCCTTACCATCTTTTTAATTTTATTTTTAGTCTTCTCCCATATCTCCACTGCTGTTTGCTCCACATCGTTCTTTAGCCAAATCCCAAGGTTTCTCATCTTCTTGTGCCCCAATAAATGGGTATTCTTGCACCATTATGAAAGTCGAGACGTAATTCACGACTATTGTGGTAATCTTATTTCCACTTAGTTTACATCCTACTACACTGCCAGAACATTTTGACTTGGTAAACAGTTCTATTAAGTCTTTATTTGGGTCCATAATGTATAACATTACTTCATTCACACACAAGGCAAATCTCGTTTCCTCATCCAGTTATACCCTGCAACACCAGAGCCCTTTATTTCACTGGCTAGTGGCTCCACATATAAGGCAAATAGTAAAGGGGATAACGGGCAACCCTACCTTTATCCCTCTATATCTTTGAGAGCTCCCCGGTACATTTATTCCTTGCCTAGCTCCTTTGTAAACACTATATACTAACTCTGCCTATATTTCTGGAAAATTAAAACCTTTCATCATTTTTTTTTCAAAAAAACAGCTTACTCTATAAAATGTTTTTCTGCATCCAGTCCAACTAATATTACTAGCTTCGTTCTACACATAGCATCCTCTGCAGGTCCCTATTAATTATTAGAACTTTTCAAAGTTCGAATGTCATATGTTCAACACCATATGATCGAACTTTGAAAAGTTCGAAGGTTAAAAGCAATAGCTCCGTACGGCGCAAAATGGGAAAATTTTCCTTTTCTGTGCTGAAGTGCAATCTCGGAGTTGGTATATTTAAGTAGGGGGGGGGGTGTGGAGGGGAGCATTCAGTTAAGTTTTTTTTTTTTTTTTTTAATTATATTTTTGAAGTTTCAAACTTTGCTCATATGTCGAACATATGAGGTTCAAAGTTTTGAAACTTCGAATATATAATATAGACCCCTCCTCTGCCTTAATGCTCCAGTTATGTTGTTATAACTTTGCCTACCACTATAAATCAACAATGATCCACTTACTGGTAATAATTTTGTCATGATTTAGTATTGATACGTGTTGATATGACCCAAGATATAGAAGGTCCTGTCCAAAGCTGCTTGTATTCTTTTTGAATGCAATTTTTTTTTTTTTTTTTTTTTTTGCCAAACCGTTAATTTAACAGGTTAGCAAACGCATAATTTTCCTGACAATGGTGTGAAATGAACTTCTGTAATCACACAAAGTGTTTGCATCCATAAGGATGCATGCAAATACTTTTCTGGGCAAAAACAAAAAGTTTGTTTCACGCCATTAAACACCATCTTTAACCTTTTAGTCTTCTGTTTGGGAAGAAAGCCTCGAAATGCACGGACTAGTTTAAGAATTCAAATTACTTCCAATGAGTCAGGAGGACTGGCTCTTGCAGCTGCTCTGTTATTATCAATATTGTTTGAGAGAGAAGACTGCTCTCTAGGAGCAAAGTCACCTACTATTAACAGTGACTGTAGGGAGCACAGCTAAGACAAACGTCGACTGCAGTCTCAAATGGGAGATGTCAATCATTCCAATCAGAGAAAAAAATAATTACACTTTACATTTTTGAAAATTTATGTTTTGCAGTCATTGTAAGAAAAGAAAAAAATGTCAGATTCCAATAACCTATTGTGAGGCAAGTCATAAACTATCAATGATATGGAGGGAGCTGTCCCTTTGTATAATAAAAGCCCACTAAACTGATAAACAAAAAAAAAAAGAAGTTATGTACTCACCATAATGTTCCATGTGAGATGTCCATCTCGCCTTCATTCTGTACTTGTGGGTTCGGAACTGATCCTCGGTTCCGACTCGGCCGATTACAAAAGCTTGAGGTCTTCAACTAGCTTGTGGCTATCCCACAATGCTCTAGGACATTCCCCAGATCTTGTTTGCTGGTACACTAATATATGTATATAAGAATTCATTAATTTATATGCCAAGAAGAGGGTCAGAGAATATCAGATGCCAAACAGTAACCTCTTGATCCTCCAGGAGCTAAAAGGCTGGGGGTAGGAGGGTGGGACGTAAGAATGAAGGCAAGATGGACAACTCACATGGAACATTACGGTGAGTACATAACTTCTTTATGTGAAGTTGTCTTACCTTGCCTTCATTCTGTACTTGTGGGACAGCGTCCCTAGCACCATCTTTCTTGGGTGGCTCACAGGAGAACATTCTTCAGAACAGTGGACCCAAAAGAGGCGCTGTCCCTGGAGGCCAAATCCACTTTGTAATGAGTGATAAAGGTATGAAGACTTACCCACGTTGCTGCCGCACAAATGGTATCAATTGGCAATTTTCCACGAAAGGCAGAAGAGGTCAAATAGCCCTGGTAGAATGAGCTCTTATTTTGTCTGGAAGTTGTTTGTTTACTGACCGATAAGTGAATGAAATTAAATCTGACAACCATCTGGATAGAGCGGTTAGTGCTACTGAAGCACCTTTCTTGGAGTCTGAAAAGGATACAAACAATTGGTCAATCTTTCTAAAGTCCTTTGTTCTGGGCAAACAGAAACTTAATTGTATATGTACATCAAGTTGGTATAACATGTATTCTGCCTTACTGCCATACTTGGGGGGGGGGGGACACTGGCAAGTCTATGGACTGATTTAAATTTGATTCTGAGCATACTTTTGGTAGAAATGATGGGTTTGTGCGAAGTGAGACTTTCACATTGTGAAACAGTATATACGGAGGTTTGATAGATAATGCTTGTAACTCCGAAATCCTCCTAGCTGAAGTGATAGCCACTAAGAAAATCATCTTCCAGGCTAAGAACTTCAAGTCACAGAATAATGTAGGTTCAAAGGGGGAAAGAATTAAGAGGAATAACAAAAAATGTAGGTTCCATGGAGGTAGGGGTGGTTTAATGGGTCTTAACAGGTTAGTACCTCTCAAGAAAGCATTAGAAAGTCTGTGGGACATAACGTTCGGTCCCCTCCTCCAAAATGAAAATTAGATATTGCTGCTAATTGTACTCGAATAGTCGGTGCAGCTGCTCTGTCATTAAAAAGCTTTGCTAAGAAATCCAGTATGGATGACAAGTGCAGAGAAAGGGTCAATATGATTTTAAGGGCCAGGTGGAAAATCTTTTCTATTTGTTGAGATATAATCTTTGCGTAGCACCTGTGTGTGAAGAAATCAGGATATGTTGCACTGAAGGTGAAAGGTTAGGTAGCCTGGCTATGTTTGGAATTGGAGCAGCCACGCTGTCAAATTGAGGGTTTGAAGAGATGGATGGAGCATTCCCAATGAATGGGTCAGAAGATCCGGCAATGGGTCCAGAATCCAAGGCTCCTCCTGAAGATGAAGCCACAAGAAGGGAAACCAAATTTGACAAGGCCAGTAAGGGGCTACAAGTATTAAGGTCCTTCCCAATGTGTTGGCTTTCTGAAGAACTTTGGGTATCAATGGAAATGGAGGGAAGGTGTAGAGGAGACCCGACGGCCAATTGTGTACAAGTGCATCCCTTGGGGTTTCCCCCGGAGGGGGGATTAGGGCAAGGTAGCTGCTGCATCTGGCATTCATGGACGTAGCAAAAGGATCGCAGCAAGGCTGGCCCCATTTTCGGAAAATCATTTCCACTATGTCTTGTTTCACGGACCACTCATGAGGTAGTATTGCTCTGCTGAGTTTGTCTGCTATCACGTTGGATTTCCCTGGGATATGCATTGCTACCAGAAAGCGTTGGGAGGAGGATGCCCACTGCCATACTCTCAGGGCCTCACGACAAAGGGGGTAAGATCTGGTTCCTCCTTGTTTGTTTATATACCACACCACTGACATATGGTCCACTTGGATCGCAATCGTTCCTAGTGGGAGAGTCTCTTGGAATGCCTGCAACACAAGAAGCACTGTTCTCATATCTAGGACATTGATGTGCAAGTGAGCCTCATGATCCTGCCAAGTGCCTTGGACTGTTGTTCCCTAATAATGCCGCAGCACCTATCTGGGAAGCATCCGTAGTCACTGTGGCAAGTGGTTGTGGAAAAACACAAGGTCGACCTAAAGTCACTTGATCAGAGTGAAACCACCAATGAAGGTCTCTCCTGCAAGATTCTGTTAACAATCTGGTACAACACTGGAAGTTCTTGCATGGACCACTGAGTGAACAGCAGCCACTATTCTTATGTGCAGCCACACTAAGGAAATTATGTTTATAGCTGCTGCCATGGTGCCCAGTACTTTTAAAAATGTCCCTGCTTGAGTCTTCCTTTTGAAAAGAAGGTCTACAACCTGTACTGAAGGGCTTGTACTCTCTCTGTTGGAAGCTTTATCATTATTTTTGTAGTGTCTAAATCTGCACCTATAAAAACGATATGTTGAGATGGCAATAAGGCAGACTTTTCGTAGTTTACTGTGATTCCTAGACAAGAACAAAGGTTCAGAGTGGTGTCTCTTGCTTCTGTTAGTATATGCTTGGTGATGGTGGTGGTTAGGAGCCAATCATCTAGATAAGGAAATACTCAGAATCCTAAATGTCTCAGGTGAGCCGTAACTACTGTCATACATTCATTTGGTGAACACTCTGGGGGCTGTAGTGAGACCAAAGGGCAGAGGTCGAAAATGGTAGTGACTTGGCTCCAAGCCAAAATGCAGATGACTCCTGGATGGTCTGTCCATTTTTATGTGGTAGTATACAGCCTGGAGATCTATAGAGCACATTCAATTGTCTTTTCCCAAAAAAGGAAATATCGACTACAGTGTTACCATCCGGAACTTTGTCTTTTTTACAGATTTACTCAGTCTGCTGAGATCCAGTATGGGTCTCCAGTCCCCTGTTTTCTTTGGAACTAAAAAGAACCTTGAGTAAGTCCCAGATCCTATCTGGTCTGTGGGGATCGGTTGGATGACTCTTTCAAGCAACTTATGTATTTCTGGGGTTGCTTGATTCTTGTGACTGGGTGGAATATCTGGAATTTTTTTTTATGCGTGGGGCAGGAAATTAAAAGGGTATGGAGTAACCGCTGGATATGATGCTTTGTACCACTTGTCTTTTATTTTTAGCCAGGCAAGTGGGTACAAGGATAAAGTATCCACATTCATTAAGGATATCCACACCTCCAAGCTAGCTGCTCAGCATAATGCATCCAAGATTATCCAAGTTCAACTAACTCTGGGCAAAACCGCAATCTAGATTGCAGCTTGCTACAGACCCCCCACCATGCCCCAGGATTCCTACTCTTTTCTTGATACACTGGAAAATATTAAGGTACAACCCAACACCCTAATAATGGGTGATTTCAACTACCCCACCATTAACTGGGAAAACTACTCGTGTACCAACTCTTTTGCTCAACGTTTTCAGGAAATCATCAATTCCAGCACCTTGGATCAAATTATCCACACCCCCATCAGGGGCGACTGGTGTTACACACCAGAGGTCAGCTCCTCGTTGGTCAGATCAGACCACTAGCTAATCACCCTAAATATCCACATCCCGCTCCCACCCCCCATTAGGAAAACAACCGTAAAAAAATTCTCCAAAGCCAACTTCACGCTTCTTACGACAAAAGTGGCAAGCTTCACGACACCCATGCAAATGGACAATAGAGGTACGACTGCTGAATCCTACACAAATGCACTTTATAAGGACTTAAACGAGTGCATGGATCGTGCTATCCCTAACAGAACCAAGATGCTATCCTCCAAGAAAAGGAAGCCAATCTGGTGGTCTTCTGCCATAAACAAACTCTACAATAGAAGAAAGAAACTGTTGCAAAAAAGAGTAAAATCCCACGATTGGAGGAACTCCCTGGTCAGCCTCAGTAAGAAGCTGAGATCCCTCATAAAATCCTCCAAAGCTAGTTATGAAAACAAAATCGCCACTAATTCTAAAGACAACCACAAAGCATTCTATAGCTATGTCAAGAATCTCAGTGGCAACACTCAGATCTGCTCTGAGTTACAGCACAATGACACTAAATATACAGAACCAACTGATATTTCCAACATCCTGGCAGAGAGGTTCAGTGCTAACTTTACCCCACTCTCACCCCCTAAACGGCCCATCTTTATAACGGAAGAATGCAAAGTTCCTGTAATCACGGCTGCACAAGTAAAAACCTCACTCTACAAAGCCAAGCACACGGCATCCATGGGACCTGACAACATCCCAGGCTGCCTTCTACACAAACTACAGAATGAACTGGCACCCCACCTAAGTACCATGTTCAATCATAGCCTCACCTTAGGCTTTGTGCCCATTGAATGGCACACCACAACGGTTATCCCACTCCACAAAGGGGGGCCACAACAGACCCTGGGAACTACCGCCCCATTAGCCTGACGAGCCTGGTCTGCAAAGCCATGGAACGCATCATCATGGAACTGATAAACAAAGACATTGGAGATCTCCAAACACTGGACCCCACACAGTTCGAGTTTGTAAACGGCAGATCATGTCTCCTAAACCTGAAAGACTTCTTTGAAGCAGTCACCAAAGCCATAGATGAGGGTAAGGTAGTTCACACAGCCTATCTAGATCTCGCCAAGGCGTTCAACACCATCCCCCACTCTGGAATTATAGATAAACTCACTAAACTAGGTATAAATCCCTATGTCACAAGATGGGTTGCCAACTAGCTCACTGACAGAACCCACACTGTGAAAGTAGCAGACTTCAGACTAGTGACAAGTGGAGTACCACAGGGTTTAGTCCTGGGTCGTCTCCTGTTTGGTATCTACTTCTCTGAAGTACAGGCTAACACAGAAGGTCTTTGGCTAACTAAATTCGCAGATGAAACTAGGAGCCATAATCGAAACTCCTAATGATGTGGACATCCTACAAAAGGGCCTCACTGAGACAGATGGCTGGTGTCAAAGCCATGGTCTCAAGCTCAATGCCAAAAAGTGCATTGTCATCCCCTTTGGTAAAAACTCTGTACCCATGAACTACCACATAGGCAGTAGTCTACTTAACACCGAAAGAGTGATTAGAGACCTTGGGACACAGATGGACAGTAGTCTCTCCTTTGATAATCACATTGCCACAGTGGTCAGGAAATCCTTCTATGTGGCACACCTCATCACAAAAGGTTTCTCATCCAGAAAAAAAAAAAGAGGTCATTGTTCCCCTCTCCTCATCACTCATTAGACCCATTATAGAGTACAATGCCCCTTTTGGTATGTACCTCACAAGACATCTACAACAACTGGAAAGGCTGCAAAAATACCTCAAAAAGCGGATTATTGGCCTCAAACAGATGTCTTACGCAGACCCCACTCAAAACACTCCTGCTTTACTCCGTCGCATATCGCCTACTCAGAGGCGATCTCTGCCTAACATACAAAGCTATGTCAAACCCAGAGCTGTTGGACATGCTCCACTTAAAGAAATCCCTTTTCCACACAGCTACACGTTCTAGGGACCTAAACCTTGTCACCACAATAAACAGAACATGCTGGAGGGATAGATTCCTGTCCCAGAGACTTCCCATACTTTGGAACAGACTACCTATGTCAAACAGAGCTCCTCATTAGAACTCCAAGAAAAATCTTGCTGATTGGATGGGTAATAGGAAATTCACCCCGGGGATCACTTCTGTGGTTCTGCTTGACAAGGGCACAGGAAAATAATTTTCTTGGGTGGCGAAAGCCAGGGTACCTTTTTGGCTAGGCTTGTACAGGCCCTAGGGCCAACAGCCTAGTACTTACCTATGAACCTATGACCTCCAACTGCCTCCAGAGAGGGACAGACGGGCCTCCTTTCAGGAGTGCTGAAAGGGCTTACCAAAGGAGGAATCTCTGTTGCCCTGGTTCTGCGGACCCCCCTCTGCCACATGGCCAGTGCCTTTCATTATTGCTTCCCCCTCTGCCCCTGGGGAAGGCTCACCACGTGTGTCTTAAAAACTCTCTGGGATTTTCAAAACTACATTTTTTCTCCTTTTTGACCTTTAGGATAAGGCCTAGAAGGTGTGGAAAAACAGACTCCGACGGCAGAGAGAGTTTTTCCTTCCTGTTCACACCTGGTTAGTGTGTCTTTGACCTTAGGCCCAAACAAGGACGAGCCATCGAAGGAGGTGTTAAAGTTACACAAGCGTATCCAGGGAAGGAAAATTCCTGACCCGGTGCCCTACTTGCTCCATCGGCTGCATAAGAAATGAGCCTCATGGATGAGTTAACTACTGAATTTAAGGTGAAAAGCTGGGAGGACACTATCTGCTACCCCCGCAGCTACTGAACCCTGGACAGTATCTCCAAGCTCCTTCAGGAGATCTCTCTGTAACCTGGTGAAGTGTGCAAGATAATTCAGGGACCTAAGTGTAAAAGTCGCTGAAAAAAACATGTGCTTTCCATATATGTCCATTGTACATGACTCTCTGTTCAGAGATAGACAGAAGTGGACATCTCTGACAATAACTCCTTGGTGGCCACTGCTGCCAGCACCATAGCATCTACTGGGACACCTTTTGTAAGGAAGGTTTTATCCTCGGGGGATGTAATGAATTTATTTGGCCTCCGGGAACAGGCTCCACTGAGTCTGGAGACTCCCATGCCTTTCGACAAACTAAATCCATAAGTTCATCGAAAGGTGGAGACATCCATGTGGTAGAAGGATGAGACCCAAAGGCCTTCCGGGTAGACAGACTCCTCATCAGAAGGGTTTATGGGCTTCCAGCTGCCTCTCTGCTTAAGGATTTCTAGGATGTCTGCAAAGGAGACATCCTCAGAGGTCAACCGTGGGGACTCATCTGACTCATCCATGTCTGTGTCTAATGTGATCGACTCCTCTGAGGAGTCCAAATGCTTCCATTTGCATAATCTCTTGCGAGGGATCTCTTCAGAAGGGCATTCTGGAGAGGTTTCGGAAGAGAAGGCTTCACCCACTGGGGCATCCTGAGGCCTTGGGTCCCACGTCTGTGTGGAAACGGTTGTGTTGAGATGGACACTGGTGCTTTTGGGGGAGGAATGACTGGATCTGAGAGTAGGGCGGCCCGTGGGGGACAGAACTCTCCTCATCGCCTAGAAAGCCCCCCCACTCATGACCTGAGGAAGCTCCCGGTTCTGAACTAGAAGGTTTCCTGAGCCCCAACAAGGTTGGCTCAAAGCTGATGTAGGAGCTGAGCTGACTCGTGCTAAGACCCCGGAGAGGCAAGTTCGGATCCGACAACTGTCCTATCAGACTGTCCTCCCCCAGACCCGACCAGAGAGCGTCGGCTGCTAGATTCCTCGAGCTCGGATGGCACCGAGGAAGTCGAAGCAGAAGTTGGAGCTGCAGACCCTGGAGCAGGTCTTGGGTTCGATGGTTCCACTATCAACTCCATGCATTCCAGCTCCGAGGTGGGTCGGAGAAGGAAACGATAATGATGGGGTAGGTCCACTCTGCTCCGAAACCCTCTGGGTCGGCTCCGACAATAATTTGGCTAGCACCGGTGTACTCAAGAGCCTCTGCACCACACGATCCATATCATCTTCTGACAAACTCCTGGAGGACCGAGAAGAAGGGGCAGGAGATCTCACTTTGTAATACAGGTGACCTTAAAGTCGGAGAAACTGGCTCCAGGACAGGGGACTGGCTCCAAGACTGCAGTACCATCAGTTCTGAAACAGGAGTTGCCGAAATAGGTTTTTCATAGGTTGATACTAGGCTATCTGCCCTAGGGCATTTATAAGCCTAGCCAGAGTGTGTTTGGCTTTCGCCACCCTTTTAGATTAGTTGACTGTGCCTCTGTATAAGTACGTCACAGAAGATAGCCCTTTTAAGGTTAGTTTACTGTGCTCTGTCTAGTAGGGACACAGAAGAGATCCCAGGGGTAAATCTACGATCTCCCAACCACTCGTCAAGATTTCTCTTGAAGAGGGTCATTGAGGGGCTCTGCCTAACATGGATTGGGATTTTGTTCCAGAGTGAGGGGAGCCTCTGGGATATGAATCTGTCCCTCCAGCATGTCCTATTTCTGTGCTGAGGTTTAAGTCCCTGGAGCGTGTAGCTCTAGGGATTTTGATTTCCTGAGGTGGAGCATGTCCATTAATTCTGGGTTGGACATGGCTTTATACGTCAGGCACAGATCACCTCTGAGTAGGCGGTAAGCAACTGAGTAGAGCTGGAGTTTCTTTAGCCTAACTGAGTAGGGCATCTGAGTCCCTTGATCCTCTTGGTGAGGTGCTTTTGGGGGTCTTTCCAGTTGCTGCAGGTGTCGGGTAAGGTACATCCCAAATGGGGCATTGTATTCAATTATGGGCCTGATGAGTAGAGGGGCACAATGACCTCTCTTGATCTAGACGTGAACCCTTTCGTGATAAGGTGGGCTATATAGAGGGTATTTCTAACCACTCTGGCAACATGATCGTCAAAGGAGAGATTGCTATCTACTTGGGTCCCCAAATCCCCAATTACTTCTTCCGTACTTAATGGATTACCACCTGTGTGGTAATTTGTGGGCACTTTGTTTTTCCCAAAGGGGGTGACTATACACTTTTTGGCATTTAGCTTTAGGCCATGGCTCTGGCACCAGTTATCCGTCTCTGTGAGACCTTTTTGGAGGATGCTTGTGTCAGTCGGTGAGTCAATTATGGCACCCAGTTTGCAGTCATCTGCGAACATGGTCAGCCATAGTCCTCCCATGTTAGCCTGTACCTCAGAGAAATATATACCGAACAAGAGTGGTCCCAGGACTGAGCCTTGTGGGACGCCACTTGTAACTGGTTTAGAGTCTGACATGGCACCTGCAATTCTGACCATGTGGGTTCTAACCCTGAGCCAGTTTGCAACCCATCTTGCGACATAGGGGTTGATATTTAAGCTGGTGAGCTTATTTATGATGCCCGAGTGGGGTATTGTGTCGAAGGCTTTTGCGAGGTCCAGGTAGGCTGTGTGGACTACCTTCCCTTCATCTTTGGCCTTGGTGACTGTTTCAAAAAAGTCGACCAGGTTCAAGAGGCAAGATCTGCCCTTAACAAAGCCGAATTGGGTAGGATCCAGTGTTTGGAGGTTCCCAATGTCTTTTTTTATGAGTTCCATGATGATATGCTCCATAGCTTTGCAGACCAGGCTTATAGGGCGATAGTTTCCAGAGTCCGTTGTGGCACCACCTTTGTGGAGTGGGACCACTATTGCTGTACGCCACTCCTTGGGTACATATCCTGTAGTAAGGCTGAGATTGAACAGTGACTTTATGTGAGGGTTCAGTTCATCTTGGAGCGCGTGTAAGACGCAGCCCGGGACACCGTCCGGTCCCATTGATGCTGTGTTTTTTGCTTTGGAGAGGGCAGCTCTCACCTGTGCATCTGTGATGTCAGGGAGACTACACTCTGTTGGGATAGACATTTGCTCTTTTGGGGGGGGGGGGAAGGGGGGGGAGAAGTTTGCACTGAACCTGTCTGCCAAGATGTTGGCAATGTCTGTGGGTTCAGTGTATTTTTTGTCATTCTGCACTAACTCAGAGCATATCTGGGAGTTGCCACCCAGGTTCCTGACGTAACTAAAGAAGGCCTTGTGATTATCTTTAGCGTCTTGTGCAATTTTTCTTTCGAAGCTGGCCTTAGATGATTTTATGAGGGATCATAGTTTATTGCTAGTACTGATCAGAGATGCCTTCCCTTTTTGGGATTTTGCTCTATCATGTAGTAGCTTCCTCCTTCTGTTGTATAGGTTATTTATGGCTGGGGTCCACCAAACAGGTCTCCTGCCTTTGGAGGAGTGAGTCTTGGTTTTATTTGGGATAGCACGATCCATGCCTTCCTGTAGGTGTCCATAGAATGCGTTTGTAAAGGATTCTGCGGTTTGGGCCGTATTTTCCACTGGCCCAGGGGCTTTGAAGGATTCCACCTCGGTTTTGAGAAGTGTGAAGTTTGCTTTTGAGAAGTTCTTCTCCGTGGTTTCCTTGGCCGGGGGTGGGGATGGGATATGGATGTCCAGTGAGATTAACTTATGGTCAGATCTTACCAATGAGGGGTATACATCTGGTATGGAACAAGAGTCCCCATGTTGGTGATGATCAGGTCCAATATGTTTTCCCCTCTTGTGGAAGTGGTGACCAGTTGTTCCATAGCATTTGAGTTTATAAATTCTAAGAACCGTTGGGCGAGGGTGTTAGGGCTTGAGTAGTGCTCCCAGTCTATGTTTGAGTAGTTGAAGTCACCCAATATAATGGTGTTTGGAGAGACCTTCATATTCTCCAGTGTTCTCAAGAAAGCCGAGCGGGGTTCCTGAGTTTGGGAGGGTGGTCTGTAGCAGGCTACAAACTGAAAGGCAGTTTTGCCCACTGTTAGTTGCACATGGATGGTCTCCGATGCTTCATGCAGTGCCACTAACCTGGAGGTGTGGGTATCTTTGAGGAATATGGATACTCCCCCCCCCCTCCTTCTGTGGCTCAGTCTGAGTTTTGGGGCCAAAAAGCATGGTATGAGGTATAACCTGGTAGTGCTGGGGTGCTCTCGGGAGCCTTGAACCAGGTTTCTGTTACTGCACAGATATCTATATTCGCCATACTGAGGAAAGCCTTTCGGGCCTGACGGATTTCGGGTCCGATGAAGACATTTTCGAGATTTTATCTGAAGGTCCAGATTGATCTGAAAAGGATGAAGACCTTTTACTTGACTTCTCAGATCTAGGAGGGGAACAGGTTTTCCTTAATGCACTCTGATCTTCTTCCAAGACTTCTGAAAAGGAAGTCTTTACCAATCATTACAGTATGAGCTTATTTTTTTCTTTCAAGGAGAACTCTCGAACTAAATGAATGGCATATGGAGCACAACTCCTGCAAGTGTACTGCTCCAAGGCAATAGACATTCAGCATGACCATATATCAAAGACATTTTCTGGGAGCACCTATAACATTTCTTGTACCCAGAAGGTTTAGTGTATTCTGACTAATTAGACAAATTTACCAAGAAAATAACACAACTGTAACAACACCAGTAATATTTTTTAAACTTTAACTTTTTTTTTTGGTAGTATAAAGCACACCACACAGGAAAAAAGCCCTAAGTAAATGAGCTGACTCAGGGAAAGTGATTCAAACTAGTTTCTAACAGTAAATAACCAACAAACACAATGATATGACAAAAGGGAGGTTTAGTACAGGAAAACCTTATAAGCTATAGATTAACCAAAAAACAACTAAGCACACAGCACATCTGACTCAGGAAAAGGAAGGATTTAGTCTAAATTCCTGATCAGTAAAGAAAAATCCACAACATACAATTTAGTCAAAATTAATTGACTAACAAATGCACAGATAAGCTGGATAGGGATGGAAGTGTAGGCCTAGAAATAAAGCGACAGCCCCAGAGAAAAACCACAATTAAAGAACAAAGAAGTTTTTTGACCTTGTTTATCACAGCGTTAGACTAAGCAATAGTGCTGAAAAATATTATTTAGGAAAAACTATTTTTTTACAGGTATAATAAAGTTTCTAAAGTAACAGCCACAGCCAGTTGAAGAAATGCCCTTTCTGTTTATGCCCTAGAGCATCATGGGATAGGGAGTAAGCCATGAGATATTTGGAGACCTCGAGCTTTTGTAATCGGCCGAGTGGGAACAGAACCCGCAAGTACAGAATGAAGGCGAGATAGGACAACTTCACATCATGTGTTCTAAGATGACTGGCTACTGAAAAACATTACACAAGAACTCTTACTGCTGCCAGGAGAGGTTTGTTCCATATCCTTATGTGGTAGGCTGTTCCAACAGCTCTCAATGGAATACCTCAGTTTTAAATAAATTGTAATGTTCTCAAAAGATTAAACATACAGTAGCCAATTATTAATTAACAGAACAAAACACAGACAGTCTAAATGATACGGTTGATATCTTGGTCATTTCTAAGAAATGTCTCATTTATAAATCCAATACAATTACTAGCACAGACAATCCAAACAAATGAATAAAACCAAAGCACAATGTTAATCAATATACCTGTCACTTCCATTGCGCATGTACCCAGAAGGACATTCTTCAATGCATTCACCATTGTGAATTACAAACTTCTCTTCCTCTATATCTGTGCTGGAGACTTTGACACAGAAATCCTTGGTCACACAGCGCCACCCTTCAAATTTGTAGGTGTTGGATGGGCAGGTGGGTACACAGCGGCCTTCATGGAAATAATGGCGACAGGCTACACAGGCGGTGTCATTGTCTGGCATGGTACAGCTACCAAGGCATTCTGGATGGCAGCATTCTTTTTTGTCTGTACATGCTCTCTTGCCACATTCATTAGGGCACACTGCAAAACAAAACAAAAATAAACATTAATGACTGCTAAATTCCTGTTAAAAAAACAAAGGCAAGAAGTAAGCCACTACTAAAGGACTGACTATGTTGTAAAGACAACTCTGGGATTTACCTCAACTTAACTCAGAAATAACACATCAACTATTTTGTCATGCAATGCTAGGAGTTGCACTGTAGGCACTTTAACAGAGATGGTAACCTATGTTCCTTTCAGAAAACTAACTTCTCTTTAAAACTAATGCAGTGTGGCAAACAAAAAGGCAACAATGTTAAAACTTTTTTTATTAAAATTAATTTTCACATTTTCAAATAAATAACCAAGCAATCTTTTGCAAACACATCGGTCAAAGGAATGAGTCACATCTGTGTTGTAAATATGAATGATACTCATACTCAACATGAAGCACAACTTTCACTGCTTCATCACGACATGTCACTATAATAATCATGAAGCATGATTTATGTGATCAAGCAATGACAGCAGCGTGGAACATTGCGAGTCTAAACAAAACACTAGATTTTGGAATGCACAGTGTGTGCCTTATTCCACTGAAGGATGTAGTCTCTGGACTTGAAACTGGTAGAATTCTGAGCACCTTCAGTTAATAGCCATCCCTACTTTTGTGGACTTAAACCTTTACTAAACACATATGAAAACTATTTACTTAACATATTATTTGCCTCAACAATTCAGTCTTCATTAAGATTCAGGACTTACAGGTTGCAACTCCTAATCAGGTTGGCAGATTAACATTCCCAAGCTACTCTTACATCTCCCCCTTTCCACAATACCCTGTGCCATCTACTGTCCAGTTTCCAGCCAAGCTAGCACAAACAAAATACAAAGGCATACAATCAATAAAACCCTCCCCTACCCAGACAGTGGAAAGAAAGGGAGTTAATAATGAAGACTATTCTGCAAACAGATCTAATGTTATTTTAAGTATATAACATTTATATCTGCCCAACGAAAACTCAGTCTTGATTAGCCTTCAAGGCAGAGTCCCTAGCTAATCTTCATAGGTTACTGCCTTAGAGAGAGATGCATTTACTCACTGCAACCCCAGGGAAAGACAAACTTGGAGATAATGCCATCCCTATGACACTCTATGAAAAAGACATTGAAGTAATTACTACCCTTGTGCAGCAAGCCTGAGGCAGCACTAGCAAATCCTCCACATACTTATGCAAGCACAGGAACTCCAAATGGATAGTCAACAAGCCAGAATGAACTTTGTCACCCTGCATCAAACTTCTGTGTTGCAATGGAAACAAGTCAGAGGCGCATGAAGTTGTTGAAGACTGGGGTGGAGGGTGACAGGAGCACTTAGTGATCTAAAAAGGGCAATTTCTTAAAATCATTTACTACCACAAAATAGGTTCACTTGGAGGACATTTTAAGCTTAGCCAATTTCCATTTTGGTGCTTGAATTAACATTTCCTGATTGGTTCTACTTAACCCATGGTTGATAATTGTATGCTAGCTCTAGTGACACTAAATGTGATGGCACTGTAGATAATTTGAGGGGACCCATGTAAGGGATGCAGCATTTAGGAACTGCCTCTATCCATTAGTGGTACAAGGGGTAATTCTGGAGAACATTTTCTATTACCCATCCTTAGATCAAAGTTGCATTTGAATATGGACAGGGATGAGTTTTGTTTTACTTGAATGGATAGTCTGTTCTGGATATATATCCATCTCTCCACAACATTCAGTTTAGATACATGGACTGTAGGATACTGAGTATAGTGATAAATCTTTGAGGTGGTCCATGTAAGACCTACTGTTTTGGACTTGTATCCTTTCAGTAAGGTATCTCTGTGGGTATTCCAATTGTTGCATGGGTCTGGACAGATACATGCCAAAGTGGGCATTATACAAAATGACTGACCTAATGAGGGCTTTGTAAAGGTGGACAATAACATATCTAGAGCTAATCACAATCAATCTGTTTATAAGCTGTGCAATATAGAAAGACTTTCTTATGACTCTGGGCACATGCTGGTCAAAAGGTTCACTGTACACACAACTTCCCAAAGAATATGATAATGTATATCTTGGAGTTTAGTTTCAATTCATTATTCTGGGACCAGTTATTGCTTGGGACAAACCTTCCTGCATGATGGTTAAGTCATTTGGGGATTCAATAACTCCTCCTAGCTTGCAGTCATCTCAAACTTAGTCGACCAAAGCCCTTTGGTATTTCCTTTTACTTTTGAGATGTATATGCCAAATAGAAAAAGTCTCAGCACTGAACTCTCCATTGGTGACTGGTCTGAATAAGCATACATGTCTACGTTCTTTGATTCGCCTTCCTGATTGGATTAACCTGATTGTATTAAATTATATTCCTTGTATACTACAGCACCACTTGTCAGAATGGGTTTTAAATTTGTAGTTTGGAACAGTCTTCTAGTGAGCAATGAAACAAAATGTATGAGCCAATAATGAAAAAAACTAGCCATGTCAGGAAAATTTCAACCATAAAAGGCCACTCAGACTTCTGTCATTACAATCCACCAATATCAGTAAATATGTAAAATCTCTGCAGAAGCAAGTCATCTAAATAATTCCACATTAAAGGGATCTGTAGCTAATGAAGAGGTTGCTGCTAGCAAACAACTTTATATTCCATTGTTTCATCTACAAATAAAGTGCCTGTTGCCCTTGAAGAATAAATTGTCTAAGCTACATTAAAAAAAGATAAGCTAGTAATTTTGCAATGGGGAATGGATGGCAAACTGATAAAGGGTTCATAGTTACTAAGTAACTCCTCCAAAAGAGGACATTAATAGGACTGCAGCATCCACTCCCATTAAAGTACAACATAGTACAGTATCAGCGATCCATCTGCATACTGTGTGAGTAGTACCCACAGCCTTCTGCATCAAAAGCAGATATACTACCTGTTGTGCTACTAACAATGCAAACAACTTAGCATAAGTAGCATTAAACTTCTCTTCCCATGAAGCTCTCGGCTCCTTGTAAAATCCACTTGACGATCAACTAAATCTCTCAACTTCACAGGACAAGAAATATGGAAAAAGATAAAATTTATTTGGGGGTCAGAGGCCCAAAACCCGTGACACATTTTAAATATTGCTTGTATAATCTTAGAAAGTTGTTAAAATAAAGTGTTTTGTGTTACCATGTGTTTCCTGAAAGATAGAAAGACAAACTTAAAGATTTGCCAGAAAAACACAAATTGTAAGAGGAACAGACCAAAAGTATGAGCCAAATATTCTGTGAAAATCTGGACAGTGGAGAGCTATGGACTCAACTCCCTGAATCTCAGCTGGCGGTATGGGTAGAGAACTCAGGCTCTTGTTTGAGCCGGAGTAACACTAACCACCAGGTGTACCTAACTGGGGCATTTTACACACACGCACACACATGCACAAGAGGGAGCCGCACAACTCCTGCAAATAAAAGAACAAAACTCTCGTTACCGGCATGACTCTGGCAGCACCAAGGGAACAGCAGCAGCATAACTCCTGTAACACAGAGCAATAAGAGAACAAGAACAGCTAGTTTAGTAAGTTTAACTTCCCCGCGCGAATCCACGTTAGCGTGAAAACTCCACTTCATTAATTTTTCCTGACAGGTTCTGCAGCTGTAAAAGTGCGTGTGTGTGTGTGGGGGGGGGGATGGGGGGCATCCCCTCCCTCTGGCTCTATGGTTCCGGCACCCATGAAACAAGCTGTTTTTCCTTCCTAGCGTCCTTAGTCCTGGACACAAAATACCTTAACAGTACATGAGCATCCATCAAATGCAAACCGAATTCCGCCTGCCTGGCACAATCTCTGAACGACGGAAACTTAATGGACTAATTAAGGTTTGACTCGGCACCAACCTTTTGTACAAAGCATGAGGTAGCCCACAGATTTATTCCCTGTGAAAAACAAATATGGTGGGTGAACAGACAAAACTTGCAATTTGGAAAGTCTTCTGAGAAAAGTCACAGCTTCAAAGAACTGTTTTTTGGATCATAAACTTAAAATTAACAGTGGATGCCAATTCAAAGACAGGCAGTTTATCTTCTCCATAACAATCCGATCCCATGGATGAATGGGCTATCGAATGATACAACAAAGAGGAAATGTTCTCAGAAATCCCTTGCAAACTTTAAGTGGGGTGACAGAGGACAACAGCTGCCCAGTGTGAAAATGTAATATGGTAGCCAGGCATCCCTTAACTGATGAACAGATGAGTCACTAACTGAAAAATTTTCCATCAAACACTAAAGAACTTCTGGCTGGAACAGAAGTTGATAAAGGGGCAGTGTTGTACAAATCAAGATGAAAATCTATACCTTTTGTGATGAGAATCTCTGAACAGAAGAGAGAATACCTACAAACCTGCGTGAAAACTCGAGGTCAGAAAATATTTTTCTGGTCATTAGCTATTACTGGAAGTGAAGAAATCAAATGGGCAAGTTCAAATCTTGAAGATTCAGGTGTACTTTATGAGAAAGGGTCTTTGTCACAGGTAGTCTGAGCAAAGGTGCCAACTGAAACCTCCGCAAAAAGATGGAAAATACAGTTAAGCTCAAAACTTGTAATAACTGCAGATATTTACATTCCCTGGTGGAATAACCCCCCTTTGGCATTTCTGCATCCACAAGACCTGACAGAATACCCCCTAACTTCCAGGGCCCCTTCACTTCCTTACTGGCACACTTCCTCCCAGTTACACATCAGGACATCCTTGTATAATACAAACATGGGCTGGCACTTTCTCACAATTTACAGATCAATGTATGCCCTACTGTTGCACTGTAATTTTGGCTGTTGTGTGTGTTCTAGAGTTCAGGTAAGAATTTGTTGCACTTATCTGCTGTATTTCTGTTTACTGCATATTAAACTGTACTGGCTTTCATCATGACTAATTCTAGGGAAGAGAATTTTAGCAACTGCAATGACTGTGGGGAAAAAATCTCACAAAGATTTTCAAAATAAGTGGGCATTCAGCTATGGTCTGGAGGCCAACATACCCATTTGTCCCCACTCTGCTCATTTCAATCCAAGGACAAGCATGAATAGGGCTTAACCTCGCTGGGACTACATATTGCTGGAGATGGCACATGTCTGGTCTCAGATTGCTATAGCATTGGACACACACACCACTGAGCTTCTTCTCAAAAAGAATAGAGAAGTATTTGGACAAGTGTCCAATAGAGACAGAACACTGGGAGGTTGGTGAAAGTGTCAGAGACAGACGACCTCCTTAGGTCCAAGGACACCACTGTTGACAAGATCAGGACTTCCACCCAGACATCAAGATGGTGATGGTATAAGAGAGACTTCAGCAAAAGTGATCAGTAACAGTGATGAATATCCAAAACTGGTCAGTTCAAAACTGATTTGCAACTTTTTTTTTCTTTTGCTCCGTTTGTAAACAAAGTATACAAAACCCCTTTCTTTCTTTTTTTTCATTACAGCACAATTATAAAAAACTTATGCACACAAAACAATCAGGTTCTCAACTGAAATTTATGCTTACTGACAAATAACACCTCGTGTATTAAAGTAACAGCTACCACAACCTGAACTTAGGTGCAACCACTACCAACCTTCTGCATCTGCCTGGATTGTCCTAATTATTGCCACTGTTACAACTTCCCTCAGTTTCATCTTAATGAAAGCTCATTACTACATTTTTGGTGAGAAACAACTGAGAAAGGCTACAACCATCTTCTTGTTAAAACAGTAAAAGACTGCCAAACAAAGGCAATAATTCCACATATCAAAATATTTTAGCTAGTGCCATGCTGGTAGGAACTGTACTGAAATGACCACGGACGTGTTCCAAGTTTTACTGTTACAGCAAGCACTTATGCATGTTTGGTGAAGAAAACAATTTTAGACATACAATTTCTCCAAAATTCTGGCTGTGGCATTTTTCACTCCATGCCATGGCAAGCTGAAGAATACCAAATCGCACTTTGTATCAGATAACTATTAAGGAGCTGTCAAACAGGTTTATTCTGTAAACCTACATTTGATTGCTTGCAAACAGTGTGGCACTTAGGAAATCACTTAGCTAAGCAGTGCTCCTGGGTCACCCTTGAAAAGAGACATTTGTGCATAATGGTCTTAACCAGTTAAATAAAAACATGAAATGTAGAACTGCAATGTCACAAGTAGAAAACTGCTGCAGTAATACATTCCCAGGGGAAATGACCAGCTACATGCAGGAGGCTGGCATAATGGTTAAGGTGTTTGCCTTACAGACAGAATGTACAGGGGTAGCTTCTTACAGGGGGTAATCGGCTAGGCTTAAAATGGCACACAAGGGCAGTTAGCCTAGTACTAATCTATGAACAAAACTGCTCAGTGATGAAGCCTGGTGATACCAACAGAAAACAGACCCAGCGTAATGACCAAATGCACAATAGTACAACTTATCAAGACATTATGTGGCAAACAAGTAAACTCCCAAACGTCTGGTAGGAGCATTAACAAGGTGGGCTTTGATTCTGGTAACATTTACCTCACAAGGGACAGCACCTGTTATACTATGCTACTGCTACTAATACTTGAGGCACAGGTGGTTACTGCAGACTTGAAGAAATCATTTTTATGCACAGTGATAAATGAGAGATGCAAACTAACTGACTACTGTATCACCCCAATACGCAAGCAACACAGCCTTGGCAAATAAACAAACATCCAAACAGACATGTACATGCCTATAACCAAGGCTGACCTCCAGTATTTGACTGCATCTATGTCCTTCTGAACAATCTAATAAAGACTTTGCCCTAAATAAATAATATGAAATGGATACTTATAGCATCTTAAAGTGAAGAATATACAAAGCCCATACAACAAATTCTGATGACAAAGACATCAGACAGAGGTGTATAGGTAAGTTAAAAGTATATGAAGCTATAACGAGGAAGAAAAAGTAGAAAGAAAAACATACATACTGAAACTAATGTTCTGCATGACTAAACTTTTCTCATAGTAAAGCCTGCTTATGTAGTTTCAACTCTATTCCTTTCACAATGGCAAGAAGGGTTCAGATAGACTGCAGTTACAAAGGAATATAGGTAGTTAAATTCAACACCATGAGCATTTAGGCACTGGTCCTTACTGCGTAGTAGCTGCGACACTTCACCTGGCAGCAGTTACTTAGAACAAGTGAGGGGCCAAACACAGCACAATGGCTGCTCCAGCTCCCATTTCCAAAAAAACTACTTCAGATTTGGGAAGATCTTAGGAAACATGCTAAGAGGAAGATTTGTTCTGTCACTCAAGTGACAATTTATCTAATTATGCTCTATGTCAAAGTGTAAGCCATGGCTGTATAGCGGTAGCGTTGTTGCCTCACAGCAAGAGGTTCTCCTGTTCGTTTCTCGGCTGGAGTGCCTTCTGTATGGAGTCTGCATGTCCTCCCCGCGGTAGAGTGGCCTCTGAAAGACATGCGTGAATGGGCGTGCCTTCGCTGAAGGTTGGGCTGGCAACTCGGCACCATAAAAAAAAAAAAAAAACTACTGCCAATCATTAGCGGACCGGAGTTCCACTGTGGCAACCCCTAACCGGGAAAAGCCGAAAAGACAAACAACAAATGCTCTATGTCAGTGTGTGTTTGTAGCCCTCTGCAATGAAAGTGACACAAACCACTGCCATGGTAGAATAAAAAACAAACATGCACATGTTAAGTAGGTACTGCATAACTGTACTGTATAATTAATGTACAGGAAATCAGCAATCTCCAAAGGAGGAATAAATTTATATCAAATGACACAAACAAAAGGAGGGTTATGATAATCATTTCCTCATAGTTGCTTCAAAGACTTTTGGATGAGAAACCCACACAGACTAACCAAAATCGTATCTGCAGCTTACACTTGTAAGGCATCACTCTCAATTGCATAGGCATAATTCATTGTATATAACTTCCTTATTACCTATATAACTTCCTCTCACTCATGTCAGTATCTTTTATTACTTTACAATTTGTGATACCCTTCTACAGCTATCAGTTATTTACATTTAATTCTATTATTCCACTTTGTCAGTTTTATATTCAATTATTCCATTTTATGCTAGTTTTGTTAATTTGAATGTAATGCACTCTGCCTCTAATACATGCTCATACGAAGCCAGAGTCATGAATGCAAAGGGTCCATCTAACCAGTCCAGCTACATGGTTAAACTGAACTGAACAAATTTGGTATACTTTTTTCCAAAAGCAGCACAGTTTTAAGTGCAACAACGCATCTTTGAAAAGATACTTCACAAAGTGTTAAATCTGGCACACCAACACACTTCTGTGGCTGGCTCGTGCAAACATGAGGACTTAACACTTCTCTAAAGCAGTCTCCAAAATTAAGAAACCTGCAGACTGAAAAATCTGCTGGGTGTTAAAATCTTGCAAGCCAAGCTCTTAACTGCATCACATCTCGACTTAGGTAATATTATCAGTGTTTAGAACTACTGAAGTATTCCTTGGAATAAAAAGAAACCTGGGCAGCATAATGGACTCTCAACTGTATGCGGACATCAAAATTAATATCAAATAAAAATTTCCAGTTCACAAAACTACTGGAAGAACAGCCTCTCCCACCATGCCTTTTCAATGCAACGAAGAATTTACTGCCGAGTACATAGCCATGTCTTCCTTTTCCCTTTTTTTTTTCTTCTCTCAACTGAACAAAAGATATCTTTACAAATTCTGTCTGCTTTAGTACAAAGTTGCTTCCCACCTCGGATGTAAAACAAATTCTGAGGTTCAAGGACAAGCCATCTTTTGTCTGTGTTAAGCTGAGAGACATCTGCAGAACAATAAGGTTCAATTAGCATGTATCCCACACAAACATGAGCAAAAGTAAAAACAGTCCTGCATTACTCATTCTACAATACAGTCTAGTATATTGGTAACAGTTGTTTACAAGTTTCTTTTTCTCACTTACAGGAAATTGTTTAACACTTGCATCACCACCTAATATAGACAAAAACAGTAAGGAATGCCCTTATACAGTGGGGCACTGTGTACTGAGAAAACATGAAATCACAGAAGGTTCTTGCAGATGGTATCACAAACATTTCTTGTGGAAAAATACCACACTTACAGCAGTCTGGATTATAAAGTACCAACCAAAGAAAAAAGTTATAGCAGTGCTCTGCTAATAATATCACAACAAATGCTAACTGGTTAACTGGAGATGACGTATAAATGCCCTTGGGTAGCTATATACAACAGGTTCCATAGCTGCTAATGTTAATGAAATATAACAAAGGATGGTAGACTGTCAACTAGCCCAATGTTAAAGACCTCCCAGTTCTAGAGATGAACAAAATGTCACAGAAAACAGGCTTAACCATCTAAGATGCATGTTTCATGCTTCTTTTTACACTGGTAAGCAGTCTTCTTACTCAAAGATTGAAGTAGAAACTTTTTTTCTTTTTGCACTCCTTTTACTTTTAGATGACATGTCTCCTCCTAAGCAAGCCCCACTGCCAGACAGGCATACCTATCAATGTTTCAATGATCACCACAGCTCTACGACTATGACTACCATAAACCATGTAGCTAGAACCATATTTCCACTGGAAAGCTCTCCTTATGTACCACACTTGCATGGTCAGCTTTCTTTTTCCAGGCAGAAAGACCCACAGCCTACAAGTATAACTTGACATATCTTGTCTCATTAATGACAGGAAAAATAACTTGCACGGAAAGTTACTAATACCACTCAAACTGTAAGGTATACCTGAAATTACCTACACATTCACAGCTCCATCCACAACAGGAGATCATGCAGTTGTAATAAACTCAACAGTATATCCACCAGAGGGATAAAGGTTGTAGACAAACTCCTTACATATGGAAAAACAGCCTCTGAGGGACATCCATCTGGCCAGACTCCTAAAGCTCTGGGGACATGATATCGGCTGACCTTACTCAATGTAGGGATGCATATAAGTATCCCTAGATAAGATACGGCAGCTGTCCTGCACCACATTTTTTTTCTTTTATTCTGGGCCACTGTAAGAATGTACAAGCATGCCTGGAGAAGGGAACTAACTGCTTTTCATGTCTTTACAGAACATCCCTGAAAAACAGACTTGGTAAATAAAAAGACAAGCAAAGCCCCATCTCACAAGATTAATCCCAACTCCATCATTCCTGTGATCCTCTAAAGAGAAGTATACAGAAGGCAAGGGAGACCAAAGGATAGAGAGATGATTGCTACTGTAGGCTGCTACCACACTGAACTGCCCCCCCCCCCCCCCATCTCAGACATAAAAACAAATGAGATTCTAAACAGAAGATGGCATACTATGGGGGAAAGGGTGGGAAGAAACCTGCACTGCAACAGTGATCGTAGCCAATCATCTACTGTTATGGTCAGTTTATCATACAACTGTACTACGTCCTTTGTATGGATCACTGTTGCAGAAGAATTCATTACATATGGGAAGATGCTCAAACAATGACACCTCAAAAAGTAGAGGAAGGTGCAAAGAAAATCCCTGTACAAATTTCCCTTCAGAGGAGAGCCTGCAGGACTGCTGTGCCAAGTCCTGCCTTGCTCCTAGAATGAATATCCAACTTCTAGTACTTAGGAAAAGTAGATGGAAAACCATGTAGCCACTTCACAGATGCTTTGAGCTGAGACTACTTAAAGTAAATCACTGACATGGCAATTGCCTTGGTAAAGTAAGCCACTGCAGAGCCTCCAATGTCTTGCCAAGCTTCATATAACAGAATGGGATGTGATTTTTCAGTGACTTGGACAGTCTGCTTAATCACTGGTTTGAAATGAGTAAACTGAAGTTGAAGAAAAGCTGCTTTTACTAGTTGCATCATTGAATCTGCCATTACTGTAACCAGAATGCTGAAGTACTGCCATAGTCTGCTTAACATAACATTCTTATGATGGCTTCCATAGAAAGACCATGTTAGTATTATAATCACACAAACTTCTTTTAAACTTTTTCCTTTTCTCTTTTGTAGTTCCTCTTCCAATGAATTAATTTTGGAGTTGATTTCTTTCACAGCCCCACCAACCTCAGTAGTATCTACTAACTATTATTTGGGCAGTCACAGTTCTAATTTTGGAAGTAATCCTACATTACTGAACCATATTCCTTTCACTGGTTTGCCCAGTTTACCCAGAACAAAAAAAGTGAAAAGGTGTCCCAGCTGTTTTTGTCCTGTCTAGGTCTAGACAGTATGTAAGCTGTCTGAGCACATCCAAGTGATGTAAATGCCCTTCTCTTCTATTTTGTGGTTCAGGAAAGAATACCAGCAACTTGATTGTTTCAATAAGGGGCATTCGAAAACCACCTTCAGAAGGACTGGTCTTAAAACTAACCTTTGACCTCATGGAAGTCACTGAATGATTCCTGACTCACAAGGGCTTGCAATTTTGAAATCCTCTGAGGAAAAGTAATTATCACTAAGGAGAATGTCTTCCAAGATGAGAACTTCAGAGAGACAAAAGCTGCTGGTTCAAAAGTCTCTGAAGCAAGTTTTTCCAGTATGAAGTTCACACCTTTAGAAGGTGAGATGGCCCTTTTAAGGGAGCACAAGTACAAGGAACAGATTCACTATGACATGGTTCAGCAGTAGTATAAGTAGTGATATACAAGATGAGATCATGGTTGTGTGCACCTTAAAGCGCATTGAAACATTTGTTTTACCTACTTTCTGCACCAGGGCATGTGGTGCCTAGTGTACCACAATTTGCTTTTCCTCTTATCAGCCATATTTAAAACTCCTGGTTCCTTAACATAATTAAAAAAAATTGTACTTACGCTGACAACTGCTGGCATTTCTGACTAGTGAAGTCAAGGAATGGTTAATGTGGAGAAGCACCATAGTCTTTAGTAGATACATCATCCCACATGCGCAGGTAGCATCTATTGAAGTCTATGGATGCACAGTAACAGTAACCCTATCCCAATGTCACTGGAGATTTTGCAGATTTATAAGGGCCAAGGTTTACAAAAAAAAAAAAAGAATTCAAAGCGTTTTATTAAACAATGCCCCAATTATGTTAAGGAATGATGGGACAAAATGCATTCCACCCATATCTCATCCTATGTTGCAATACATATACAGTACATTTCAAAATACTAATATAAGAGCATAAAACTACAAAAAAACCCTAACAAATGCAATAGCATCAGGAACAGTCATACTTGTGTCCAAGGTTTTTGAAATTCCACGACACATGCCCTTCATTACATTCTTTTTGCAAGGATGTTCGACTCATGTTAATGTATTTCTGGGGTCCCATGGAAATTAGCAACCATTTCTTTTCTTTTTTTGCATACTAAACTATAGGTGGGGAGAGTGGCTATTAACTTGTAAACAAATGTACAACTTTAACTGTTAATTTAATTAACAGTTTATCAATTAACTAATTGCATACCAGCATTTACCAATTAGTAAATTAACTACAAAAAATGACCTTCCCCATGAGGTAAGACAATGAGAGCTGCTTATTTCAGAATTCCATGTTTGGCAGGAGTTTTAAAAGAGAAGTTATGTACTCACCATAACGTTTCATCTATATTGTCGACTTTTCCATCTCTCGTCACATATGGGTCCAGATCCGATCCATCGAATCCAACTCCGCCTTTACTAAGCTTGTGGCAACCAAAACACTCTTGGATACCTCCACTTACCCACAACGCATCTCTCCCTGTTACCTCATCTTGTTTGCTAGAATTATTACCACAGAAGACTGCATTTAATTTTAATGCTAAAAGGATTGTTAGAGAGACTACTTCTGAAGTATTGGAAATAAAAAATAATTACCTGACATTCTCTTTCTGTTCAACCAAAAAACAAAGAAAGGGGGTTGGAGAGAGAGAATGTGAGGAGAGATGAAAATCGACAATACAGATGGAATGTTACGGTGAGTACATAACTTCTTTATCTGATATTGTCAATTTGCATCTTATCCTCACATTTGGGACAGAGTCCCCAACTATTTTTACCTCTGGTGGACTCATGGGAGGATGGTCCTCAGAAGCAACGAACCAAAGGAGGCTCTTCCCATGGAGACTAAATCTAACTTATGACTGATAAAGGTATGATGATTTGCCCATGTGGTAGCTGCACAAATATCATCCATGAAGGCATTTGTCTGGAAGACTGCAGATGTGGCCATTACCCTGGTTGAGCGAGCTCGAATAGACTGGAAGGATTTATGCCTTTTGAGGTGTAAATGAAAGAAATGCAATAAGAAAGCTATTTTGACAAGGCAACTTTGGATACTGAAAGGCCTTTCCTGGGGCCTGCAAAGGCAATAAACAATTGGCTTGCTTTCTGAAACTCTTTAGTCCTATGCAAATAGAAACATAACCATCAATGAATAGCTAACAAATGTAGAACATATCTGCCCTTATTGCTGAAATTAGGGAAGAAAAAAGGCAAATGTATGGTCTGATTAATATTTGTTTGTGAAATGACTTTGGGCAGAAAGGAGGGGTTGGTACGCAGAGAGACTCTGTCTTTATGAAAATCAAATACAGAGGCTGGGAAGATAGTTCCTGAATTTCTGATATTCTCCTCGCCACCAAAAATATATAGTTTTCCAAGATAGGAACATAATAACATAAGTGGCTGCAGGTTCAAAAGGAGGTGGAACAATCAGACAGAGTACCAAATTAAGGTACCGAGTGGAAGAAGGATCCTTATGGGGAGTCTTAACAACAGGGTCCCTTTTAAGAAGGCTTTGTAAAGTTTGTGAGAAATGAGAGAAAAGTTGTCTATCCCAATGTCAAAATTTAAGATGCTTGCTAATTTCACTTTAATAGTAGAAGCAGCTGCTCCATTAATGAACAGGTGGGCTAAATATTCTAGAATAGAGTGAATAGGGGCCGTGACAGGATCCACATTCTGTTGTTGATCCTACGTTACAAACCTCTTCCATTCACTGCTATAGAGTTTTTGAGGGGATGATTTATGGGAGGACATGAAAATATGACAGACCAGCAAGAAGAGCATAGGTTATCTGGCAATCAATGGAACTGGAGGAACCAAGCTGTCAGCCTGAGGTTGTGCAGGTTGGAATGAAACATTCCTGTCGGATATGACAGTAGGTCTGGAAAGGATTGCAGAATCCAGGGTTCCTTCTGTAGATGAGGCCAGAGGAAAGGAAACTAGATTTGTCGAGGCCAATACAGGGCAATGAGGATTACTGTTCTCTTCAACCTGTTGGCTTTCTGAAGGAATTTGGGAATCAAGGGAATGGGGGTAAAGCATAGACTGGGAGGCCAATCGTGTATTACAGCAACCTTCGGGGACTTTCTCGGTGGGGGGAATAGGGCGAAGTAGATGCTGCATTTGTTGTGTAGGGGAGAGGCAAAGAGATTGCAGCAAGGCTGGGCTCCATGTGTGGGAAATGTTCTCCGCTACTGTCCGGTTCAGGGACCACTCATGAGGCATCTACCCATCATCCTAGAATCCTTATTAGAAGGATGGATAGTTGAACTCTCCTCAGAAAGTTCCTTCTTGATTGCCGCCACCATGACCATGGCATCTACTGAAACCCCATTCATTCAGAAGGCCTCGGCAGACAGGGAGGGGTGATTATTTCATTTGGTTTTTGGGAAATAGGTTCAATGGAATCAGAGTTCTTCCACGCCCGCCAAGAGATCAAACCCATGAGCTCATTGGATGGAGTCACCTCAGAGGTAGACAGGCAGGAACCAAAGACCACCAGGTACAGACTCCTCAGGTGAAGGATTACTGGACTGCCAGCCACCTCTCTGTTTCCGGATCCCCAGAATCTCACCAAAGGAAACGTCCTCAGGAGGTGACCACAGGGATCCTTCTCCCTCATTGAGGTCAGTGTCTTCCATGGCCAACTCCTCCATGGAGTTCAAATGCTTCCTCTTGCAAAGTCTCTTCCTAGGGACCTCCTCAGTGGGGTAGTCTGGAGAGGTATCGGAAGAGGCAGGGATACGGGGAAGGGTATCTTGGTGCCTGAGGTCCGGCTGTCCCTTTGGAACATCCTTTCAGAACAGGAACACAGGATACCCTGATGGGACTGAGGACCCAAGGGGGCAGGTGACCACCTAGATGCAGTGGCAGCTATAGCCCTCTCCAGAGCCCCAAAGGCTGACCATTTCTGAATGGAACAGGACTCCGGGAAAGACGAGCCATGCTTTTGGGATGGAGTCCCCTCCAGTCCAGAGGACAGCTCACCAGGGGTAAAAGACAGAGCTTAGCTCACCTGCGCTGAAGCCCTGAGGCACATCGACTGCTTCGAAGACCTGGGAGTCGAGCACAATCGAGGTTCAAGAGGTTCACTACAGCTCTGGAAAAACTCTGGCTCCGAAAAGGCCAAAGAGTTCCGAACAAAGATCTGAACCAAGGAAATGAACATCTTCGGATCAGAGCTGAAAGGCACTGGGCATATCAGATCAGGCAACTCAGAAACTTGCTATGAAGTCAGAGGAGGAAGAGCAGATGGTTCAGACAGATCTGACACCAGAAGGGTCGATGCTGAGGGGGACTTAATGATGCCCTGTGCTCACAAAATCTTCTGCACCATCCATTCCACGTCTTCTTCAGTAAGGCTCCTGGTCAGACGGAAAGAGGACACTGATGGGGACCCTTAGTCTAGACAAGGAGAAAGATGGCACCTTCAATGGAACTGGATCAAATGTCGGGGAGTATCGAGTCCTTGGAGGTGTCAATATGTGTTTGAAAGGATGTGCTGTCGGATCCAACATCAACAGAATTGATCTACCCTTACTAGATAGGATTGGAGCCGAAGAAGCTGGATTCGGCCCAGGAGTGATTGGTCCCAAGGGCTCCGGCCGAGTCACAGACACCACAGACTTGGGAGATTTGGGTGTTTTACCTTTCAGCTCCAAAGGGTCAGTCAGAGCCACGGAAGGCCTCTTCTTTTGTCAGTCACTAGATTTTGAGGAAAGTGATTAAGCAGGGCTTGAATGAGCCGATTTAGTTTTGGTGGAAGATCCAGATTTTGCCTGACTTCCAGAAAACCTCCTCGAAAGTCAATGGCAGCATGCCCCTCAATATGAGCTTATTTCTTCTCTTAACGAAAGCTCGGTGTGGTTGAAAGAATAGCAGATCACACACTCTTCTTGTAAATGAAGGGGTCTAAGACAATAAACACACAGGGATTGTGCGTCACTAAAGGGAATCTTATGACCGCACTTTGTGCATTTTTTAAATCATGCAGGTTTTTCTTGCTTCTGCGCCATGACAAAGAATATGGACAGAGAAAACACTCACACTGACATGCACAGTTAAGAGCAAACAGGAGAAAAAGGATTTTTTTAAAAGTAGAGATAGATGGAAAAAGAAGAAACTGAGAACTACTAACAAAAGTACACAGCATCAGTGGGACCAGACAGTGTCCCGGGCTGCATCCTACATGAACTCCAAGAAGAGCTAAACCCAAACATAAAACTACTGTTCAATCTTAGTTAGCCTTACTACAGGATATGTACCCAAAGAGTGGCGTACAGCAACAGTGGTCCCTCTCCATAAAGGTGGTGTCTCAATGGATCCTGGAAACTATCGCCCCATAAGCCTGACTAGCGTGGTCTGCAAAGCTATGGAAAGGATCATCATGGACCTCATAAATAAAGGTATTGGGGACCTATAGACACTAGATCCTACCTAGTTCGGCTTTGTTAAGGGCAGATCCTGCCTCTTAAACCTGGTCGATTTCTTTGAAACAGTCACCAAGGCCATTGACGAGGGGAAGGTGGCCCACACAGCCTACCTGGACCTTGCAAAAGCCTTCGATACAATACCCCACTCGGGCATTATAGATAAGCTCACCAGCTTAAATATAAACCCCTATGTCACTAGATGGGTTGCAAACTGGTTCAAGGACAGAACCCACATGGTTAGAATTGCTGGAGCCATGTCAGACTCCAAACCAGTTACAAGTGACGTCCCACAAGGCTCAGTCCTGGGACTGCTCTTGTTCGGTATATATTTCTCGGCGGTACAGGCCAACATGGAAGGACTGTGGCTGACCAAGTTCGCAGATGACTGCAAACTGGGCACTATAATCGACTCTCCAGCAGACACAAGCATCCTCCAAAAGGGCCTCATAGAAACAGACAACTGGTGCCAGAGCCATGGCCTCAAGCTAAACGCCAAAAAGTGTATAGTCATCCCCTTTGGCAAAAACAAAGTGCCCACAAATTACCACATAGGTGGTAATCCATTAAGTACAGAAGAAGTAATTAGGGACCCAAGTTGACAGCAATCTCTCATTTGACAACCACGTGGCCAAAGTGGTTAGAAAAACATTTTATATAGCCCACCTAATCATGAAGGGATTCACATCTAGATCAGGGGAGGTCATCGTGCCTCTTTACTCATCCCTCATCAGGCCCATAATTGAGTACAATGCCCCTTTTGGGATGTACCTTACCAGACACCTGCAGCAACTGGAAAGACCCCATAAGTACCTCACCAAGAGGATCAAAGGGCTCAAACAGATGCCATATGCTGCACGGTTAAAGAAACTCCAGCTCTACTCAGTGGCATACCGCCTGCTCAGAGGCGATCTGTGCCTGACGTATAAAGCCATGTCCAACCCGGAATTAATGGACATGCTGCACCTCAGAAAATCCAAACACCATCGAGTTACGCGCTCGAGACACTTGAACCTCAGCACTGAAATAAATAGGACATGCTGGAGGGACAGATTCATAACCCAGAGGCTCCCTTCACTCTGGAATAAAATCCCAGTCCAGGTTAGGCAGAGTCCCTCATTGACTCTCTTCAAGAGGAATCCTGATGAGTGGATGGGAGATCGTAGGTTTACCCCGGGTATCACTTCTGTGTCACTGTTAGACAGAGGCACAGTATACTAACCTCGAAAAAGGGCATAGCAAAATTAATTTAAAATGGGTGGCGAAAGCCAAACACACTCTGGCTAGGCTTATAAATGCCCTAGGGCAGATAGCCTAGCATGAACCTATGAACCTATAAATACCTTAAAGGTAAAAGGGAAGGGAAGTAACCTATAAAAAAAGGTGGTTACTAGTAGGAAAGGCAGAGCGTGAGAGAGAAAGAAAACAAAACTAACCTAATAAAAAATACAGTTAGTGTTAAAGAAGGCTCCTTAAGAAAAAGCTGAAGATAGAAAAGGCCAAAATATATCAAGATATAGAAATGTGACTATAGAAGGAAAAAATTACAACATGACCTGATAACCCAAGAACTAGCTGATCGGACCAAGTCTTCGCAAAGCGGCAAATGAGATCTGAGGTAACAGGGAGAGATCCATTGTGGGGGTAAGGGGAAGTATCTAAGAGCTTTTTGGTTGGTTGCCAGGAGCTTCGTAACAGCAGAGTCAGATCTGATGGATCAGATCTGGACCCATATGTGCGGATGAGATGAAAAATTGACAATATCAAATCTATAGTTTCTTAACTAAATCTAGTTGTTTGCTGAAACGGAATTCTTTATATAATTGAAAAGTCAGTACAGCTGTCCTGCTTTAGGATATTATGAGCTGTATATTATATGCATAGTTTATATATATATATATATATATATAGTGTGTGTGTGTGTGTATATATATATATATATATATATATATATATATATATATATATATATATATACACACACACACACACACACACACGCGCATAGATCTACCGTTTAACTAAATCTAAAAAGAAAACTCTCCTTTTACGAAAATGCAGGTAATGTTTTCTACTTTTTCAGTATAAAAACTTTGCACTTGATCTTTAAAACCCATAAATGCCATTAAAACCATTGAACCATTAAGAAACCAACTAGAAATACTGCATACTTACTAATATTCAGGACTGTTATTTTAAGACACCTTAATTTAAACAGAATTAATGCTGAATGGCAACTTCGTTTAGCAGGTCTGTGTTGCAGTGTCATAAAACCCTAATTATACAACCCCCCCATTAATATTCAAAAACATGCACGCTGATTGGTCAGCGTGCACGTTGTAAATCAGAGTTATAGTAATGGAAAAAGATCCAGTCGCCCGGACTTTTTCCATTACTATAACTCTCTTTTCACAGCAACGGAGAAAGCAAGATCTCCATTGCTTCACACTGTTTCGCTATGTTAAACTCGTTTAACATAGCGAGACAGCTTTAAAAAAAGCAACAGAGATTCTCCGTTGCTTTTTTTAAAGCTGTCGCGCTATGTTAAATGGTTTTAACATAGCGAGGCAGCTTTAAAAAAAGCAACGGAGCTCCGTTGCTTTTTTAAAAGCTGTCTCTCTATGTTAAACCCATTTAACATAGTGAAACAGTTTGTAAAAAGCAACGGCGATCTTGCTTTCTCCATTGCTTTTGCCCACAGCTCTGATGTACTGCGTAGGCATACGCATGGGCAGTACTGCCGCAGAATACCAGACAGCTGCGTAAGGGCAGCAAGGAGGCATTATGCAATGCCATTATTTAAGAAAAGTAATTATTTTTTTTCTTAAATAATGTCATTGTATAATAGCAATAACCCACTTCTGGGTGTGGGTAATGCTGGATTTACCCACGGTTGTCTTTGGTCACGAGGGTGAAGCCCGAGTGGCCAAACAAACCACACCAACCATGGGTAAATCCAGCATTACCCACACCCAGACGTGGGTTATTGCTATACTATAATACAGGTTTCCAGGGGGTCATAAGTGTCAGAAGCATGAGGTCACATGGTTTTCTTGTTGCCCCACTCAAAAGCAGCATTACACCATATAAATATTCTCACTGCTGGGATGCCAGCGATACCTAAATGACAGCCCCCCTTTTAGGCAGCTCTTGAATCTGGGTGAAATCCCCCAAATGGCAAAATAAACAGATGAATTTCATCTAAAGCTGTACAATAAAGCACAAAGCATATGAATTGCAGCCCTTTATCCTGTCAGTCAAAATAAGCAAGAAAAGGCAAACGAAGGGCCCAGGAGAAAATTCATGCCACAGTTTTCATTCCATTCATCTACCCAAGCTAACACACAAATCCTCTGCTATGACATTGCACAGGCATTTGTAGTTGCAGCTCCTGCCTCTCCCACAGACACACACACAAACACCCACTATCTCATTCTCTCACTCTCTCTAAAGTTTCACTTCATTTCACTTCAGGAATTAAATGCAGCTTGGGGCCCCAGACATATTTCACCTAAAGCAGACACCACATTCTCAGTAAAACTATTTACTTCATTTTTGTTAACCCACTATTCCATAAATGATGAACCAGAGGAATACGCAGCCCCAAAAACTGACCTTTCAATCTACGATGAAAGGTGTTAAAAATGCTTCTAGCAAGCCGAGGGGTAACCACAGCCAGTACTGTCAATATACTACCGAGTTTACTCAAATCAAACACTGCTAAGACTTGGATAAATATTTTTTTTAAGTCCATCTGTCCTTATAAAAGGATATTTAGTCATTCCTTTACCTTAAAATAAATCAAGAAAACCAACCCTGTCTTAAAAAAAGTATAACCCTTGTAAGAAAAATCTGCAGTGCAGACTTCATTAAGAGCCTTTGGTTCTGGGAGGATAAGCCTCCATCAGTGAAGCTATTAAGTGTGGAAAGAACATAAAATTAAACATACAAATGGTGCACAATTCATCTTTCCTCTGCTTCTACCACTTCACAACATGCTCTGACAACACCTCTGTGTGTACCACAAACCAAAGAAACCACATGCCCTGCAGAGGCAACAACTTGAAAGAATGTATTTAACTTGGAAGACAAAATAGAGACAGGTTCTGAAGTTTTAAAGTAACATATCTACAGAATTTCCCACTAAAATTAATCCATTACCTTGACAGAGCAGAACACTGTTACCACTGATCCATGCTATATTTTCCTTTACATAAAAAAACTGGAAAGTGGAACTAGAGCAAAGGTCATATTCCAGTTTCCATCGAGATTGTCTAAATTCTGCTACAACAGATTTAACCTCTCCAACAGATGAAGACTCAAGACTGCTGTTCTTGGAGCTCCTTGTTGAAAACCTGAACACATCATTAGGTGCAATAACAATGAGTGGGACTCCAAAATCTGCAGTACAAACCCATACAACCCCATCCAACAAACAAAATTAGCAACTGACTGACTGACAAAGATGAAGTTTTGCAGCAAATGACATAATGGGTGGTCTAATTAGCAAATCGTGTGTTCAACTGACTGCTTCATGATGAGCTGTAAGATTTTAGAACACGGATGACAAAGCATGACTTGAACAAAAATACCACACCTCTCTTTAGTGTGCTGATCCACAATGTGTCATGCGTATGTTTATGTATGGTGGCAAGTAAATGGACTTAGCTCTATCATATACTGTAATGCAAACTGAAATTAATGCCTGAAAAGTAGGACTACTCAGGCATTTAAAGACTTTAAGTGGCAGAAGTCTCTTATTATGGGGTTCTCTACACAGTAAACTGTGATAAAACCAAATAGTCTTGTGAAGCTGCAGAAAATGCTCCCTCAAATGATAACTGGGACTGTTAAACCTTACCTACGATGGTCAGAAAAAATAGCAGTTTTACTGTACGCCACCCTAAGATTTCATAATCTTAGCAGGTGGCATTTTCACCATTCCAAGATAATAAAGAAAGATCCCTTTTCCAACGGTTTCTTCCTCAATGGGCTGTGGATAGAGAATTAAGAGATCACTGAAAGCTTTTCAAGAGATATCACGATGGCAAGGCAGTTCATACAGCCTATCTCAATATGGCCAAAACCTTTGATACCATTCCCCACTCAAGAATTACTGATAAACCCACCAAACTACACATCAACCCCTATATCACTAAGTAGGTGGGTTGCAAACTGGCTCACAGCTAGAACCTACAGTGTGAAAGCAGCGGACTCCAAGTCAGACTGCCGACCAGTTACGAGTGGAGTCCCACAGGGATCAGTCCTGGGTCCTCTCCTGTTTGGCATCTACTTCTCAGAAGTCCGGACCAACACGGAGGGACTCTGGCTGACCAAGTTCATGGACAACTGCAAGCTGGGAGCCACTATTAACTCCCCAAGTGATCCAGACATCTTACAGAAAGGCCTTACTGACACCAATGACTGGTGTTGAAACCATGGCCTTAAGCTTAATGCCAAAAAATGCATAGTCATCCCTTTTGGGAAAAACTCAGTTCCCACTAATTACTACATCGATGGGAGCCCACCAAACACTGAAGGCTTTATAAGAGATCTGGGGACACAGGTTGATGGCAACCTCTCCTTCGACCACCACATTGCCACTGTGGTCAGAAAGTCCTTCTATGTGGCACATTTTATTTATTTATTGGACCGGGCTAATCTAACTGGAATAAAATCCATTTTCAGTAGAGGCCCGGGGAGAAAAGCTCCAGCACAGAAAACTTTATACAGTAAAAAATAATAAGTTCAAAGCAAAATAACAGTAGTAAAATAGCTCTAAACAGTTACAGCCATTCACATACACAATATATGACTGTAATAAATTGTTTCAAATTAAAAGAATTATAATAATAACTAAAAAGGGTCAAGCAGAATACAGACATACTGATTAGGTTCAGTTGACATTACAAGGATACCTAGGTTGTGCTGAGGTGATATGCAATGCAATAGAAATAGAAACAGATTAGTAATTTTCAATTGGTAGCAGGATAACAGAATACTGTTGATAAATTATAGAAATGTATCATATGATATAGTGAGATAAAGGTATCTAAGAGGCAGCAAGAGTATGTAAATTGGCGGAATATACTCTTGCTGGGAGCAGAGAAGATATTTAGTCAGGGTTAGTACAAGGACAAAGCCAGTGAGAACTGAGAAATTGTTTTATTCTTAGTTTAAAGAGTCTTGTGGAGGTCAGAGATAGGAGTTCAGAGGGAAGTTTGTTCCAGTGTTTGCCTATGGAGTTAGAGAAAGTACAGTTTTGTACCTACCATAAATGTAGATGTCCGAACTGGATAGCATCTGCAGTCATAACAAATGGGTTGTCCTGTCGTCAGGCAGCCCTTCGGTCGGCCGGATTCCAAAGTCTGGGTCCGGCTTCGGCTGATGTCGCACTTCACCCGACATCATCTCTGCTGGTCTTCGGGTATAAAGGCATCAGCCGACGCCATTTTCCTCAGTGTTTCTTGCCCCAGATGCCAGTTGCCCTCTTGGAAGGCTAAATTTTGGATAAATGCCAATGTTTCCAAAAAAGCAGAAGGCAAACACAAAAATAAGCATGTATGTACATATATACAAACAAATACACCATAAGAGACTCCCCCCAGCTAGCTATTAGGAGGGTAAATACCCTAGGAGTACCACAGAGGGGAAGGAGGGTGGGTAATCCTGACTGCAGATGCTATCCAGTTCGGACATCTACATTTATGGTAGGTACAAAACTGTACTATGTCCTTCATGGATGCATCTGCAGTCATAACAAATGGGTAGAATACCATAGCCAAACTAGGGGTGGAGGAAGAAAAATTATGGTGTAGTCAGGATCCCTTGCAGTACAGCAGTGGCAAACCCTGCTCGGGATCTAGAGTAAAGAGGTAAGTTGTAATGCTTGGCAAATGTATGCACGGAGGTCCAAGTAGCCGCCTCAATAATGTCCTTGGTTGCCACTCCTCGTAAGAAAGCTGTGGTAGTGGCTGTAGCCCTTGTAGAATGAGGTCTTATGTTCTGTGGAATTGGTTTTCCATGGTAGGAGTAACAGAATCTTATGCAATTTCCTATCCATTTGGAAATTGTCTGTTTGGAAATTGCTTTTCCTTCCCTTCCTGTTGCATAGGCTACTAAAAGCTGGTCAGTTTTTCTGTTACTTTTGGTTCTGTCCAGGTAGTAGCGTAACTGCCTATGTACATCCAAGGTATGCAGCAGTCTTTCCCCTCTGTTCTGTGGATTGGGAAAGAAGGTAGGTAGGTGGATTGCCTGGTTTAAAGACACTCTGGATACCACCTTAGGCATAAATGTAGGATTAGTTCTCATGGACACCCTGTCTTGATGGAAGATTAGGAAGGGTTGCACTGCCATTAAGGCCTGTAGTTCCAAAACCCTCCTTGCTGAAGTAATTGCCAATAGGAAAGCAGTTTTCCATGATAGGTGTTGCAGATTTGCTGTTGCTGCTGGTTCAAACGGAGGGAGTGTCAACTTTTCTAGCACAAAGTTCAAGTCCCATGCTGGCAATGGTGGTTTCCTAGGAGGTTTTACATTTTTGATCCCTCTGAGGAACTGCCTGAGTAGAGGATGCGAAAAGACAGGTGGATCGAAGCTGTATTCTGCTGAAATAGCTGATGCATGTATCTTGATGGAGGAATAGGACAGGCCCGTATGTAGAAGCTCTGCCAAGTACTCCAGGATGTTAGCAATATCTATGTTCGACACATCTTTTCCTCTTTCAGTACTCCAAATGACAAACCTTTTCCATTTTCCTGCATAGTTCCTTCTTGTCGAAGGTCTGCGGGCTTCAAGGATAATGTCTTTAACCCTTTGGGATAGGTCTGGGTTAGTTGCTGCTATGTGATGTTCCAGGCAGTCAGTTGCAAGGTTTTTAGGTTTGGATGCATGATGTTGTAGTTGTTCTGAGTTAACATCAAAGGCATCAGGGGTATTGACCACATTCTCCCCCGAGACATGCTCCTCAGCAATGGGTACCAGTGTTGTCTTGGCCAATTCGGAGCTATCAGGATTATCCTTGGACGTTCCTCTTTGATTTTCAGTAGTACCTTGTGCATCAAGGGAAGAGGTGGAAATGCATATGCTGCCAGGCCTTTCCAGCTGAAGGATAGAGAGTTCACCTTCCATGCAAGTGGGTGGTATGTCCTTGTGCAGAATTTTTTGAGCTGGTGATTGAGTGGGGATGCGAATAGCTCTATTTGTGGCATTCCCCATTTCTTTGTGATGGCCTTGAAGATGTCCGGGTGTAGCATCCATTCGTGAGCATCCGAGGTGGTTCTGCTTAACATGTCTGCTAGGGTGTTCTCTTTTCCCGGCACAAATATGGCCTGTAACTGGATGTTGTAGCTCAGAGCCAGATTCCAAAGGTCCAGAGTCATTCTGCATAGGGGGTATGAATGAGTGCCTCCCTGTTTGTTGATGTACCACATGACTGTGGTGTTGTCTGTCCTTATCATTAAATGGCCTTCTTTGAGGAATGGTCTTAATTTTTGGATTGCTAGTTTTACTGCCAGCATTTCTTTTTGGTTTATGTGCAGGTGCCGCTGGTCTTGAGTCCGCAATCCTTGTATGCATTTGTCCAGCATGTGCGCCCCCCATCCTAGGTCTGAGGCGTCCGTTGTGATGGTTTGGCTTGCTTGAAAGTTGTGGAAGGGTAAGCCTGGGTTTGACTGGCATGCTTGAGCCCACCATAGGAACTCCTGTTTTAGGCATGGGATTAGTGGGATTTCGGTCTCTAAGCTGTGCCTGTGTTGAGACCATAAATTCTTTAGGTACCACTGTAGCTTTCTCATATGCAGTCTGGCATGTGGGACCAAGATTATGCATGATGCCATGAATCCCAAGGCCTGCAGAACTTTCCTTGCTGTTAGTTTGTTCTTCTTTGTTAATGCCAAGAAGTAAAGAGGGAGTTCTTTTTGTTTTTCTGCAGTTAGGAATGCCATTTGTTTTACTGTGTCCAATTCCGCACCCAAGAATGTTCTTGTTTGGGATGGTGTCAGCCTTGACTTTTGTAAATTGACTGTGTATCCCAGGGCTTGTAGCAAGCAAATGACCCTTTGTAAATCTGTTGTCAGCTTGCTTTTGTTGTCCGCTTGTAACAGGCAGTCGTCCAGGTATGGGTAAATTTGGATTCCCTGTAGTCTGCAGTGAGCGATTACTGATGCCAGGCATTTTGTGAATACTCTGGGCGCAGTAGATAAGCCAAAGGGTAATGCTGAGAATTGATAATGCTCTGATCCTGCAAGAAATCTGAGGTAACTTCTGCAATTTGGTCGAATGGGGACGTGCAGGTATGCCTCCTTGAGATCTAGAGTTACCAGCCAACACTCCTTGCCCAGCATGGGAAGAAGTTGCTGTAGGGTCAGCATTTTGAATTTTGGGACAATGATGTATGTGTTTAAGACGGACAGGTCGAGAATAGGTCTCCAACTTTTCTCTTTTCTTGGTACTAGGAAGAGTCTGGAGTAGAATCCTTTGCCCTGTTCTGTTATTGGTACTCTTTCCACAGCTCTCATTTTTGCTAATTTCGCTATCTGCTGTAGAGCTTCTGTTCTTTGATTTGGAGGTAGGCTTGGCATTCCTCTTTTTACTGGTAAGGTGTGGAAGTGGAACCGGTAGCCTTGGTCTATGGTTTGCAAAATCCACTTGTCTTTTGTGATATAGTGCCAATTTTTCGAAAATAAGGCTAACTTTCCGCCTAAAGGTGCTGCTATTTGCCCCCTGGTAGGCGGAGTCAGAGCCAAGTCACTGTGATTGTCCTGTTGCAGTGGCAGTGGTTGTGTCTGTGCCTCGGTTATTGCCTTGCCACTGTCGTCCTCTGTAGGCACCTCCTCTGGATTGATTTCTGCCTCTAGAGCGTCTATTCCTGCCTCTTTGGGATTTTGTGGAGTCTGGAAAGGACCAATTTTTGGCAGGCCAGTTCCTGCTAAACCTTGGGGGCTGAACCTGTAAGAAATCTTTAACTGTTTGTACAGATTTTGCCTTCTCTTCCATTTTCTTCATTACTTGCTGAGCAGGTGTACCAAATAGACTGGCCTTATCCATAGGAGCATCTAACAGCTTTGCTTTAACATGATCCGGTAGAACCTGTTCTTTCAACCATGCATGCCTTCTTATCACTGTGCCAGTCATGGCTGATCTAAATGAAGCCTCCAGTGCATCATAGCCACATTTTAAAGAATGGTTACTAACCTGTTGGATGTTATTCACCATTTCTAAAACATATTTCTTATCTAAGGAATCATCAGAGGACAGCTTTTTAGTTAACTGATCAAGCATAAACTCTTGGTATTGGATCATATGAAACTGACAGTTTAAAGCTCTAGCTGAGAGAGTAGCAGAGGTGTATACTTTTTCCCCCATCTCTCTAAGGACCTGGATTCCCTTTCAGAAGGGATAGGGTTTTTTGCTGAGGTCGAGGCTACTGCCTTAGGCCCCTGGGATATAGTTTCAGGATCTGCAAGTGGGGCCTTGTATAGGTGGTGATGAGTGTCTGGCACCCTGTAAAATCTATCTGGTTTGGCAGGGGCTGGAGGTAAAGAATCAGGAGCAGTGCAAACATCATTAAATGCATCATCCACAACAGGCAGTACAGGAGGTATAGCTAAGGGCCTATGTTGTGGTAAGTGCAGAAAGGTCCTAAGCCTTTTTCTTGAATCTGAGAAATCTTGTCCCTGCCATTGGAATTGTTCTCTCATGGCATGTAAAGGTTTCCCCAAAGGAAAATTCCTCTGGTGGAGAGGCAGCTGGAATGGATTCTTCAGCATCGGAATCTTCATAAGTAGAAAAAGGAGCCTCTGGCTGGTCTGTAATGTCTGAGTCATCCGCAGAATCATCAGAGGACACTGGCTCGGGGGGCTCTGCTCTAGGTCTCTTTTCTGGGGGCTGAGAGGCCCTGTCTGGGTGAGATTGAGATCCCCTAATTAAGGATATTAAATCCTCTGCCAGAGTAAGCATTTGTGAACTTGAAGTGGGCCTGTGTGAGGGAGGCTTAACAGGCACTGATTTAACAGATTTGGCTGCTTTAGCCCTGGCAAAGGCCTTAATAGACATGACTGCAGGAGGCCTAGCAGCACCACGTGCTGGGGTAGAGACATCCAAAGGGATGGTGTCTGATAAATCACTAGGAACCACAATTGTAGGCAAAATTTCTGAGGCCGATTCAACTAAGGTAGCAGGAGCCTCAGTAGTAGTCATGGATTCGGCTGAAGATTGACCGGTTTTCTCGGTTTCGGCCGAAACCGAGACACTCACGGCTTGCTTAACCGTGGTTTCGGCCGAAACCGCGGACCGCGAGTGTCAGTCTTTTTCTTTGCGTTTTTTAACAATTTGGGTAGTCGGAGGATCCGACGGCATAATGTACGCAAAATCTGAGCCGAAAAACTGTTCAGCAAACTCCGACCGACGCCTAAGCGTTCGTCGGTTGAAGGAAGCACAGGCCGAACAGGCTGCTACGTCGTGGTCTGGGCCTAAGCAAGGCAGGCAGTAAGAGTGGAAATCTTTATGAGGTATTTGTTTCCCACAAGTTAAACAGTTATTGACTTTTTCTGACATCAGCTGAGGCAAGAAAGAGTCCCCAACGGGGTACTTAGCTTTTTAGAAGTCTTCGAAGTAGTATTCGGTAGTAGTAATCTCTGGATCTGACCGACCGGCACTTGCGAACAGCTTCTGCTTCGGGCGCCACGCGGCAAGAAAGACTGAGGAAAATGGCGTCGGCTGATGCCTTTATACCCGAAGACCAGCAGAGATGACGTCGGGTGAAGTGCGACATCAGCCGACGCCGGACCCAGACTTTGGAATCCGGCCGACCAAAGGGCTGCCTGACGACAGGACAACCCATTTGTTATGACTGCAGATGCATCCATGAAGGACATCAGAGAATCTCCAGCTGAGTTGTTGGATTTGTTGATAGTAATAAGTGGCTTATTGGAGGAGCGTAGGTTCTTGAGATTGTTATAGGGGGTGATGAGGGTAGTCAGTATAGGTGTATAGGTGGGGTAGTACAAGCTCTTATGGATAATAATGAGTTGTTGAGATAGTATCTGGTTTTGAAACTCAAGCCATCCTAGTTGTTTTAGGTTGTTGCAGTGATGTGTACGAAAAGGAGAACCTGTGGCAAATCTAGCACTGGAGTGATAGGTAGTAGCAAGTTTGTTTACGTTATGTTTTGAGAGATTGGTGTATATGGGTGAGGCATAGAGTAAGGTAGTGATTAAATGAGTTCTAGCTATAGCGATTTTGGTTGTGGGAGTGAGGAAGGGTTTGATTCTGTAAAGGGATCCCAGTTTATTATTTACTGTTTTTATAGTGATGTTAGTATGAGTGTCAAAGTTTAGATTACTATCTATAGTAATTCCAAGAAGTTTGGTGGTTACGTCAGGAGATATGAGAGTCCCATTGTTGGATGTAAGAGTAAAGTGAAGAGGGGCAGTCCTACGAGTAGGAGTAAAAAGTAGGAGTTTGGTTTTTTTTTGGGTTAAGTAAAAGGCAACGGTTTAAAAACCATTGTTCCACTGTGTTAAATGCATTTTGTGTAAGAGATTGTAGCTCGGCAGGGGTATTAGCTGAGCAAATAATTGTGGAGTCATCTGCATATTGAATGCAGGTGGCATGTGGGATTGCTAGGTGGAGGTCATTAATGAAAATGGAAAATAACAGTGGGCCTAAAATGGAGCCCTGGGGGACACCAAGGGAAATAGAGAGGTGAGAGGATAGGTTACCTTCCCATAGTACTGCTTGTTGTCTATTGTCTAAGTAGGATTTAAACCATTGTAATGCTAGAGAATCAAGAGAAAGAGTTTTAAGTATTTCAATAAGGAGCTGGTGATTAACCATATCAAAAGCCTTAGATAAATCAAGGAAGACAGAGGAGGAAAGGGTATTGTTATTACGGTTAGAATTTATACAGTCTGTCTAGGAGAGGAGGGCTGTGGTGGTGCTGTGGTTAGGTCTAAATCCATGTTGACAGTTGGCAAGTAAGTTATTATCAATTAGATGAGTACTTGCTTATGGACACATTTTTCCAATATTTTTGCTAGTGGAGAGAGTAAGGCTATTGGTCTATAGTTTGAGATGTCGATAGAGTTACCACCTTCATTCCCGAGGGTTTTGCATCCAGGAAGAAAAAGGTCATCAACTCTCGCTACTCTTTCCTCATTAGGCCAATAGAGTATAATGCCTCATTTGGCACGTACCTCAATAGACACATGCAACAGCTGGAAAAGCCACAAAAGTATCTCACAAAGAGGATCCTAGGCCTTAAACACATGTCCTACAAGGGCAGACTCAAAAAAACTTCAGCTTTTCCCTGTCTCATATAGTCTACTAAGAGGTGCTCTCTGCTAGACTTACAAAGCCATGTCTGACTCAGCCCTGTTAGAAATGTTACACCTAAAGAAATCCCAATCCCTCCACACCACACGCTCCAGGGACCTCAACCTCATTACCACAATCAACAGAGCATCCTGGAGGAACAGGTTCATAACCCAGAGACTGCCCATGCTCTGGAACAGACTTCCCATACATGTCAAGCAGAGCACCTCACTGGCCCTCTTCAAGAGAAATCTTGATGAGTGGATGGGAAATAAAAAGTTCACCCCAGGGATCACTCCAGTGGCTCTACTTGATAGAGGCACTGGGAACCAACGTCAGGCGGCACGATGCCAGGGCACTACCATGGGCTAGGCTTGTAAAGGCTCCAGGGCCATTAGCCTAGTACACACCTATAAACCTATCAAAAGAAAGAAAAATGCACTTCTACCAGACATAGCATCCAACAATGACATAGATCATGGCACAATTACTCAAAATTGGTTCTAGAAGGAACACAGATGCTGTTGACAATTAAACTACAACCTGGGTACAAGTTTCAACAGATGGTATCCCTCACAGATGAGAGGTTAATAGTCTCAATACCAAATGTAAAAGGGCACCTGCAAACTGCATCATAAGCACTGGACAAAGGGAAATAATCCATACCCAGTATATATTTAAAAAAACTCTCAATGCAGTCTGAGAAATCAGCATGTTAAGTGTGCCACAATACTGTACTTCATTTCTGCATCTTTTTTTTTTTTTTTTTTAAATAAAAAGTTTTGTAAACATTTTATTAAACTATGGCCCAAATAAATTTAGTGCCTCTGTGTGGCATCATGTAAGGTGGCTATCCATAGACTTTAATGGACACCTCTCTTTGCATGTGCAACTTGCTTCCATTAAAGTCTATGGATGCCTCTCATGTATTCCCTTTAGTTGATGTCACTGAAGTTAGAATCAGTGTTAAATCTTAGTGTCAGTGACATGGGGAAAGCAACATTCATGAATTTTCCCCCCGTTTTAAGTCTGAAAACAGTCGCCGATACAATGAAGATGCAGACTGGCATTTTATGCCCAACATATGGTGTGTTAACAGGTAAGTCACAAAAGCATGACAAAACCCTTAAGACATCAGTGTGAATCAACAAGAGCAGAAATCAGAGAACACTTGCACTAGGGTGCTCAGCATACTGTAGAATGGATATTCAAATAGAAGGCTTAGTGCTGCAGGACCTTTAGTAAATTAATGAGATAAAGTCCAAGTCAAACATTAACCTTCCAAGTCCAGACAGGTCTGGAATGCAGACGTCCCCAGGAAGTGTGAAGTCACCTCTTCTGCTGAAGGAAGGAAGGAAGTCTGGCTGTAAATAGCACATTAACATGAGCCACCTTTTGCTCTTTTGTGATGCTAGCACTTAACTAGTCAATTAACTTACCAACAAATGCAATTGTATAGTAACCCGAAGGCCTAAACAACTACAAGTGTACTCCACACCAAAATCTTTAAAAGAAGAAAAAGTAAATGTATATATACAATCTTCAATAAGTGACTGATACAAGGTATAAAAACTCAATAAAAGCCAAAATACCCAACCACACACAAACACACCTAATGCCAAATAAGCATGTAAAAGGTTGCAAAGTTGAATGAGGGTGGAAGCCCATTCTGGCATTAAGCATCCTTATGTTCCAAATCTCCTCTCAAATATTCACATTTTGGTCTGTTCCTCATAACATATATGGTACTCGGAAAAATCATTGTGGACTGAAGTCACTAAATAATGACAAGACATTTGAGTTTCAGACTTCACTACCACAAAGTGCACACTAATGCAAAACCTATTATTATAGCAATGGTCTAAGTTTCTAAGAGTAACATTTAAAATCTGTTCTTGATTATTTATTTTTTGGCTTTGTTCGTAATATTTGTGCTAAAACGCTGAAAGGGATGCATTCCAGCATCTGAGGTTATGAGAAGTATCTTCACCCTACTGTGCTATTTTCCGCATATAGTTCATTGCTGCAGAATATTTATCTGAAGAATGACAAACTAATAAAAAGTGAAGGGGATAACCTACAATACATCCTATATAAATACATCTGCAATAGCAAATCTGTCTTTCAAGACTACGACATCCAGCACCATTTAAAGACTGCACGATTAGATTACCTACATGGCAGCCTCACAAATACTCTAGACAGAGACATTTGGGAAGGAAGAAAGCAAGTAGTAGTAATAGCAGATGGCTCCCCAATTTGGCCCTTATTTGCCCAGCCAAGCTCTCACCATACACACCACAGCAGATGCTGATGCAGCATATGGAAAGTGTTCTAGTTACTTGGAATCACTGCTACCAAAAAAAAAAAAATGAAACAAGTATGTTTGTCTGAAGTCCTATGCAAGTTTACGATCTGTAAAATTTTCTCTCTCGTTTCTCAGACTTTGAAGAGTAGATGGACCTACTGAAGTACAACTCAGAAGTCACCTCAGCCACAAAAAAGAGGGTTAGTTTTTTAGACTGTCCATCCTGGTGGATGAATATAATGCCCACTGTGCATCAGTGCTTGTCATCAGGCGATCCTTCCACCTAAGGCAAAGACAGGTAACTAAGATCAGCTGTGCTAGCAAGTCCAACTAGAGGCAAAGAGAACTCCTCTAGATCAATATTCAGATCCCTTTACAGAAAATACTATGCATCTGATTGGTCCAAGATGAAAAATCCCTTTCAAGAATTCAATAACTGTTTTAGTGTTGTACTGGGACAAGGTGTTTCACAGAGATGAAGGTGGAAATGATGAATTCAAGGTAATTCATCACCCAAATGTTTGGCGGATATATAAACACTGTAAATATAAAGTCAAGGCTGGAAACTATCAACTTTAATAAAAACATAACAAAAGCAGTTTTGCAGGTGAGAAAGCCATCATGCATGTGCCCAAACCTCTGCCTTTTCAAATCTATTAACTTCAAGACTGCTAAACTTTGGGATATGAAGAAACTTTTTTTTTTTTTTTTTTTTTTTTAACATTTTGTTGACCGGGAAAGTCTGACTAGATTCCACAGAGCCTGTTTTCAGCAGAGGCCCGGGGAGAAATGCTCCAGATGCATGTCTTTGGAATGTGGGAGGAAACTGGAGTACCCGAAGGAAACCCACACTAACACAGGGAGAACATACAAACTCCACACAGAAGGCACCCCAGCCGAGAATCGAACTGGAGAACCTCTTGCTGTGAGGCGACAGCGTTAACCACTGCACCACTGTGCCGCCCAACTTAAACTTCATTTAACTGAGATTGTGAAACTTTGGGAGTAGTGAAGTCAAAGTGGCTAAAAACACAGACTTGACCAAACTTGGTCAAGGGATACTATTATGAGCAAAGCCAAGAATGTAAGCCATGCTACCAAGTGTACATGTCTGAAAAGCAAACCAATCCCTTTTAAGAAGGTCCAAGTGATCCTGCAGGACTTGAGGAATACAAGTTTCTGAGGTGTCAGCTTCATATCTTCCAGACTTCAGACTGGAAGTTTAACACAATTAAGAAAGGTGACATTGTTTGCTATGAAAAGTTAAAATGGTTAATTTTTATCAGCTGACAACCACAAATTCCCTAGACAGTCTGGTGGTATAAGATGGACTTTTGCTTTTATTAGCATTGCCTTTAAAAGCATCTGGTGGACGAGGGTATCAGAGGGAAGGCAATATTATCCTTACTCTCACCTTCTGCTACAAATGTTAAGGATGGATAACCTCAGAAGCACAAATATTTATCCTTGGGCAGCCCCACCACTTTACAATGTTCAGAAATGTAATTAACTCTCTCTGTTGTCTGCTAAAATATAAACACATTTTAAATTACACTATAAAAATAATAAAGTTGGAAAGAGAACTGATTTGAAAGATACATTTTTCTTTTATTTTTACTTCAGAAAGAACAACAGAAGAGTAATTGTTTAGAAAATGCACCTTTAATAAAAGCCAGTGAATTTCTTAAAGGGACAGACTCCCAAGTAATATACAGTACATCCCTCTCCCCTCAAAGGAAAAGGATTTCACAATACAAAAAAATAAGGTCACAACAAGGCAACATAGAACAAAATAGTAAAGTAGAAGTTAATCAAATAGAAACTGAATTTATAGAATACCTGTGAAGTGAAGAATTTAGTGTAGAAAAAACAACGCCGGTAACATCAAAGTATGATGGAACAGCGAGTCCCCAAATTAAGTAGAAACCGGTGGAATGGGAATCATCTGATCAGATGCCACATGAAGATATTCAGGAGCCTTCAGCAAGAAACCAGTAAAACAGTTTGGTTGGAAATATACGGCAAGGGAATAAACAGGAAACGGTGGAAACTCTGACAGTGTCAATGTTGTGGAGTGAGAGGCCATTAAGCTCCCACATGAAAGAGCATTAGATTATATAGGATGCAGCTGAAGAGAATATCGCACAGGAAGATGTTCCGAAACTTTTTGCAGAATGCCCGCAGGAAAAGGACAATAAAGAATGTGCTCTCAGTTTAGAAGAAAATTATCTAAGGGAAGAGTTGCTTGATTTAATAGAGAAGGATAGCCATATTAAGATCGATGAAAGAAACAAATTACAGAAAGTCAGGAAGACCCAAAATGTTAGAAGTCTTTTAAAACAAATCAACACAGTAATTGTGACTATTCACAGAAATGTGTGTGGCATAACAGAAGGAAACAGGATATATTACTGTGCAGCTAAATTAATAACAGATAAAGTCTTACCACAAAAATACAGGACAATAAGGGAAAAGAAGGGAAGAAATCAAATGCTATCATGGAAGTATCAAATAGAGAAACCTACAAAGCATTTAAAACAAGATGTGTCACTATTACAAGAGTATGCAAGAGGGAATAGGTCAACAAAATTACTTGGAAAGATGTGCTAAAAGCAACGCACAGAATTAGAAAATACCAAGATCTATCGTACACTCGCAAATAATAAAGATAACAGCATTGGCAGAAAACTTAGAAGATATGCAGATAAATATAAAGGAAAAGTACAAAATGAGCAATTCACTGCTGACCCAAAAAAGTTTTATAGCGAATTGGGAAATAAAGCAAAAGGAACAGAACCACCACCAAAAAAAAGAAGACAAAGACACATTTTGGAGAAATAGCTACTAAGACCCTGATGAACATAATAAAGATGCTGACTGGACAGAAATAGTACAAGAAACAGCAAGAATTTTAAATGTACAGGATGTGAAATGGGATGAAGTAACAGCTAGAGAAACTGAAATAAAATTAAGAAAAGTTCTTAATTAGAAAACCCCTGGCCCAGATGCAGTACTTAACTTCTGGCTAAAAAGTATTGACATCTTTACATGAAGATTTAGCCACGAGTAAGAACTACTTGTATGTACACCCCAAAAAGACACCAACCTGGTTAACAGGAAAAACAATACTCCTTAAGAGTGAACATGCAAGTTATCCTAAAAACTACAGACTAATAATTTGCCTGACGATGTATAAACTATATATTGGGACTGACGCTGGCAGAGTTTATAGTCATTTAGAAGAAAACTCAATCATGGCAATATAACAAAAGGGTAACAAAAGAAAGTCATAGGGAACAAATGATAATGTGTTGCTAAATAAAGTCATAACAGAGAATTGTAAAAAGGGGAATAATCTAAGTATGGCATGGACAGATTACAAAAAAGCATTTGACAGCATCCGACATTCATGGATAAGAGTGCTTGCAGATGTACAAGATACACCATACATTGATCAATTACATTACAGTGACCATGAAACAGTGGCAAACCACTTTACACCTAAGCCATGATAAAGGACACATCATCATCCCTACAATGGGGATATTCCAGGGTGACTCTGTCATCGGTACTCTTTTGTCTTGCCACTAATCCATTAAGCTGTCTACTTAACAGATTAGGTCATGATTACAATTTGATTCCCAGAAAACAACAAAAGTATACAGACTTATCTTCTTTTTGCGAATTATTTAAAACTGCATAGTTCATCAGATGAAAAGCTGAAAGCACAACTGGAAGTGGTCAAATCTTTCTCAGATGATACAAGAATGTCAATTGGTCTTGATAAATGTGTAAAAGCAACATTTAAAGCAAGAAAACTGTACCACAAAGAAAATATCAATCTGGGGCAGGAATGTGATATAAAGAAACTTGAGCAAGTGTGTGTGTACAAATATTTGGGAACTGATGAAGGATCAACAATAAAACGAACAAATGCAAACCGAATTCAGTAGGGAACATTTTAGACGACTAAAATTAATACTAAAAATAGCCCTAACATCTAGGAACAAGGCACAAGCTATTAACCAATTTGCTCTTCCTGTCCTAGCTTATAGTTTTGAGGTGACTGACTGGCCTCAACAGATCAGATGGACAGGAAAACAAGAAAAATGCTTCATGCTTCTCAAACGATATATAAAAAACAGTGTATACCAACATTATATATTCCTCGTTTGTAAGGAGGTATAGGCCTCCTTAAAATTGATTACATGTACAGATCTGCAATTGAGGGACTGCATACATTACCTGCTGACTTCACCAGTTCCAAACATAGTGAAAGCTTTAAAAAGTGAGGGGAAGTTTAAGGTGACTTTCCTGCTTAGTTTAACCAAAGTACGTTGGTGTCAAGTGGAAATGGAACCAGGAGAAGACAAAAATCAGCCAGCAAAAAAAAAAAAAAGAAAGAATATAAGGAGAAGGATCAGATGAGATGGCAAGAAATGTGGAAAAGCCATAAATATTCTGGTAAGAACAGAAACTCTTGGAACAAACTCATGTTGATCAGGATTCGATGCAGGAATGGTTAAGAAGTGAATTTAAACCAAAAGGTGAAAGGTTAAGATCGTCAGCTCAGTATAGTGGACTATGCACATGTTGGTGTACAAAGTCCATTAAACATGTGGGAGAAACTTGTTGCTGTGTGCAATAGATTGACAGAAGACTTGTATATTGAAAGGCATAATAATGTGGCAAGACTGTTGCATCTGGGATTGTGCAAACATTACAATATAGAAGAAGCAGAGATGACCTGAAAACATGAGCCCCAAAGCATTATAGACTGATGAAGTTTATATCACACGGCATCACTCATGATCAAAAGTTCGTTAAACAGATACGAGAAAACCACATATAGTAAAGTCCATAAAAAGAAGACAAAAGTAGTATTAATCACTGAAATTGCTACACTCAGTGATTATAGTGTCTTAAACACAAGAGAGACAAAGTCATAAAATACCAGGATTTGTAGGCAAAAATGACAGAAATGTGGAAGAAAGTTACATGGACAGTTCCAATAGAAGTATGAGCCATGAGTCTCATAAAACTGGATATAAAATTCTATTTAGATATGCTACCAATACATGTAACCGTATAAACAGCAGGAGGAGTCAATTCTAGGCACATTTTGCTGTGAAGAGCGCTTTTGGCTAACAAAGACAAACCATATTAATTTCATGAACTTTAACCATACCCTCACTTAGGAATGGAGTGCCAACATGGTATTAGAAACCCAAACAGCTTGGAGAAATTATACTGAAAAAAGGCTATATAGCAGCTCATGGATCTCTATTCTAGCCAAGAGGGTCATACATTTAAAAGCTTTTTATGAAGTGCTTAGGTCCAATATCAAGTACTTATATCAGGAGAAAGAAATACCTTTACTAGCACTCTAGGAAAAAAAAAGTTTTTACATTTTCAGTCCAGAGGTTCAGGTTGCTCAACTTTTGCCTGAAAAAATACCACTCTGCCATATACTGATCTCTTCAAAGGAAGTGGATTTGCCATTATTGCTGGTTTAGAGACTCTCGTCTCCAAGGACAATGACTTCCTCTTGTGTCTTTTTCTAACTTGACTGTGGGCTCTGGTTGGCCATGGAATTTTGTCTGTGCTGTTTTATACAGATTGTAGAAATTTCACTTGCACAGAACAGCCTCTGGCATCTTAACAACGTATACACATGAAATCTTAGCTGATCAGAATACCAGAGTCCTGATGCTTGTCATTTATGTCTGCCAAATCCAGCATACTCACATCTCCTGGTTGAAGGATTGTTTATATTAATGCAATCCTATCACAGTTGAGTGTATCCACATTGCTAATGTAAGCACATTATCTGTTGCGAGTGTAACACTAATGAGGTAGGAAATATTGATTTTAGTCTATGGTTCATCAAAATTTGAGCAAATCACAACTGCACAGGTTACATCAGCGTTCCAAGACTGCAATCTAGGAGATGCATTTTTATAAGAATTTTTTTTAACTGATTAGCTGTGTTTCTCAATTTTCAGATATTTTTGGCTTGGGGTAATGTGATGGAATTCCCATACCAAGGCAAATCTGGGGAATTTCAAACTCCTAAACTGTTGGCCATTCTCTGACATGGGGAGTACTAGTGACTGTAATTTCTGTCAAAATTATTTTTCATGACACTAATCACAGTCCTGGCCATCATCTCACTCAGCCTATATCAGGGTAAATGCAATTTTTCTTTTAACTACTGCATCTGGGTATCAGTTTCAGACTGCCTTTTGAAGGAGCTACTGTCATTATTTCAAGCTCAATGTTATACAAGTCTTCACTGTTTTCTTCCACGTATGCTTGGCTCATAACATCAGAAATATGCATTTTCAGTTAAGGTTTATATGTCACAGGAATATCAGATTTCTGCAGGCTCAGTAAAATTCTCTATAATCTTAGTGGTACGTGATATAATCGTTTTTGAAAGGAAAGTCTGACAATCGATCAAAACTTTCATTCATCGAATGGCAACTGATAAAGCACAACTTATCAATCAGCATACAATTGAAAAAACTCATAGCAAAGCAATCTTTTTAGCAGGGGGAAAGCCTCCCTGCACCCCCACACCCCCTGCTAATTATACATACCATCACTGAAATTGTACTACAGTGGGGAAAGGGCAAATTCCCCAATCCCCACTGTACCTCAATCTCACATATTACAACTACCTGCACATTCAATGGGCTGATTTTCTGATGGATGTTGTCTGCAGTTTTCCGAGTTTGACAAGCTGCCGTTTAACAATTTACAGGCAACCCTTTGAAGGATACTCTGAAGTATAGTATTCTTTGATTCTACTAATACACTGTGCTCACACACATACACAAAATGCTCTGCAACCATATACAATATTCAACAGCTCTTTTTCTATTTGTACATATTATGCTTGGGCCACTGTCAATTATCTACATCTCTATGCTATAGAAGTCCCACATGTAACAGTGCTATCTCTATGCTAGATTGACATCCTCCTGCACGACAACTGTCTTGTTGGTGTTACAGTGCCAGAGTCCAAAAGACTTGCTCTTGTTTTAAGTGACTTACTCCATAAGGTGTAAGCCTGCCCAGATTCCAAAACACTTGCTTTTGGCGTAAATGACCTACTGTAGTATAAGCCTACTTTACAGACAGGCCTTACAATGGACTAAGTCACTTACACTGACAGCAAGTCTTTTGGAATTGTGGCAGGCTTACACCAGAATAAGTCACACCCAGAGCAAGTCTTTTGGAACAGGGCCCTACGACTCCAACAAGACAGTTGTCATGCAGGTGGATGCCAGTCTGCGTTTTGGAATCTGTCACACAATATATCAAGGTGCGATTTTTGGTCACCATCTTCTTCAAGATTCTGTAGAAATTTTCTTGGTCAGTTTTCCAAAACCATTCTACATTCTTTTTAAGCAACATCTGCAAAGGCATCAACACCTTAGACAAGACAGGTACGAACTTTGCAAGATGCTGAAAGCTTCTCAAGAACCCATGCAAGAGAAACTTGTCAATGCAGCATTCCATCTGTGCCATAGTTTAAACTTTGTTAGAAGCAGGTTGTTTTTCTTGCTCCCAACAGAATCTCTCTCACATACTTTACAAACCTATTTGACATTTCTCTGAATCTAGGATTTAGCTTCACATTATTATATCACAGTCTCACAGACAGCTTTTGCACTCTGAAGACATACTCCAGCTGTGTTTTGCCACATATCAATACATCTTTAACATTCACTACACCATCCAGACCTTCCACAATGTATGCATAGACCACTGTGGCCAAAACATTCCTACACAGCAGATGTATCACCTGATACTATCCAACGATCTTTTAAATATATATAGCTTCAATCTTTCTTCATCTAACTTCACTTGCCAAAACCCAAGTCCAACATCCAGCACCGAAAAGCATTTGGGTTTCAGCTTCATCACTAGAATTCCTCATATTTGGGTTTCAGTGTCATCACTACAAATTTTTTCAACAGTCTTAAAAGTGTGTGTTCCCTCTTAACAGCCTAATTCCAGTCCTTGGGGGACTCCTCAATACATACATGGACTGTGTCTGGTTTTACTACTGTTGCCAAAGTGGGATGTTGACTCAGTTTGTCTGGTAACAGCCCCCTTAGTTCTCCGGTCATGTCCACAGGCAGGCTTATCCGATTTCATCTTAATGGTACACTGCCCTGGAATACAGCCAAGGCCTGAAACAAAATTTTGCCATCAGGATTTTGTTTTGTCACTGCTTCCGGCTACTGTACAGCTTTATTGCTACAACTCTTAAAGCTATCACAACTATATACTTAATACTATCTGAACGTCTGCATCGTATTCACCTTAGCACTACAAATACTTTCAGCTTCAGATTTAAATGCTTCATTGGAAGCACAGCCATGCATATATATTTGTGCACTATGAATCTGTTTCATCACTCCTAAATATTTGTGTGCTTTTGGCTTGTTTCTATGCTACCACTTGAAACAGAACTTTATGTGATTTGATTCTGTACATGCATTCAAGAACCATTTACGCTAGGGAAAATGTTTGACTTGGATAAAACAAGGTGAACGTGGAAATGCACAGTTTTTACTTCACTCCCAAAACATTAAAAGAGCTCTAATTCAAAATATTACACTCTGCTCCAGTGTCTAGTTTAAACTCAACCTACTTTCCCATTAATCAACTTTTCTGATCAGTGGTTACATTTTCTGCTACATATAATGCATTTATCCTGCTGCTGAGAAGCATTACTTTGCTACAACGATGTTGATTGCGTCAAGTTTTCTTTCAGATTCTGAGCTTGTACTGAAATAAGTCATTTCAGCATTTTCATCGGCTACTTGTAAAACTTTACATCTGCTGAAGGCACTTTTCCAGCAAGATGTATTCATTCTGCAAAATGATCAACATTTTCAGATTTCTGAAAGTACTTTGGATAGCTGGGAAAGCTTTAGTTTCATGACAACATCCACACCTTATACACAGGTTGCACTTTGGTTGTCACCTTATTTTTTTTTTAGCATTAACTATGTCACCATGGAATGCTCTGCTACTACAACATAGTATACTGTCTTGATCAGTTTGCTTCATATTCTCTTCTTTCTTACACACACATCCCTTTCCCTTTTAAACTTTTCTGGCACTATTAATGGAATTAATGCTACAATTTCATCTCTGCACTCAATGCTTTCATCTGTGTCTCAGTCAAAATACCTATTTCTTCTTTTTGTGTCAAAATGTTTTCCATCAAATTCCTTCTCGCAGGATCACTCTGTATGCTGCATGCAGTTTTTATTAGCAAATCATGCACTCCATCACATAAGCATCAACAGTATCCTTCAGCCCAGTATGTCATGGGATTTTCCTATTAATGTCTTACATAGTACAGTTTTAAGTTGACAGTACCCTTCAAGTTTTTGACTGACCAAAGAGAAGTCTTTCTTATATTCAGAGACCCCACACACCTTATACACTGTAATAAGTTCTAACTTCCTCTTGAACTATATGGAAATGTGCATCTCATTCTTTAATTCAGAAACAGTACTAATAACCAAAAATATTTGCCTCAGAGATTTCCAGCTTTCTGCAAGGTTACCTTAAAGTTCCAGTTTCCCTATACACAATCAAATTTGCTAGTGCTGTCATCTTCTTTTTGAGTATTCCCCACATTATTTTAGCTTTTTTTTTTCACTTCTGACACCGACTGGTGTCTTCTAAATTGTATTTTCACTTTAAACTAAAAAAAAAAAAAAAAAAAAGAGAGAGACAGCTGATCTGAAGAACTTTAAAGAGACTGGCATAAGATCAATGGTGCCTTTAAACCTCTCTATTTTTCATAAATGTAGGGCATTCCATTCAGAAAACAGTAGAAAGTGCACAATGCAGAATTATCAAAATGATAAAGGGAACACAGGATCTGTGGCACAACATGGCAGCAAGACAGAATAATTCGAGAGCGAGAGAAAGGGGCAAGTTCTGGACATGGCACTATTAGTCCTATCAGGAAATACGTGGGAGAGGAATATTTGACCACAGGGGAACACACAGTAGGAAGAAAAGGGAACAGGTCAAAATGGGTTTAAGGAAGAATTGGGCAGTACAGCCCAAGATCCAACTGCCTGAGGCCAAAATGGAAATGTAATGATGCTGTAGAGAGAATAAGGGAAAGGCAGGATGGGGAGTGGAGGACACAAAAAGTACAGTTTTGTACCTACTATAAATGTAGATGTTAGAGTGCTCATACAGCTGCAGTCATAACAGATGGGTTATCCTGCCGTCAGGCGGGTCCTCGGTCGGCCGAATTCCAAAGTCTAGGTCCAGCATCGGTTGTCGTCGCTTCTTCCCTGACGTCAGTGCGTCAGGGGTATAAAAGAGGCAGCCGACGCCATTTTCTTCAGGTTTTTCTTGCCCCAGATGTCAGGTGCCCCCAGAAGGAAGGCAAACATAATGTTATGCAAAGATGCAATGTTGATAAATCAAAAACATTAGTTGCAAGCAAATACACCATAAAAGAATACCCCAAAAAGGTTATATGAAAAGTGTTTGTCATAAGGCCTGTCCTAAGAGGGGTTGGAGGGAGGGAAACCTGGACTGCAGCTGTATGAGCACTCGAACATCTACATTTATGGTAGGTACAAAACTGTACTATGTTCATCGTGCATACAGCTGCAGTCATAACAGATGGGTAGAATCCCAAAGCTAAATAAGGGTGGTAGGTACTAAGTGGAACAAGGAGGGGCTAGGATGCCCTGCAGGACTGCTGTGGCAAAGCCCGCTCTAGATTTTGAGTATAGTGGGAGGTGATAGTGCTTGGAGAAAGTGTGCACTGAACTCCAGGTGGCTGCTTCCAAAATGTCCTTGGTAGGGACCCCCCTGTGGAAGGCTGCAGTGGTAGCTGTGGCTCTGGTGGAGTGGGATCTGATGCATGCAGGCACAGTTTTCCCATGAAATGAGTAACAAAAGCGTATGCAGTGGGCTATCCATTTTGAAATTGTCTGTTTGGAAATAGCCTTTCCCTGAGCACCTACAGCATAGGACACAAAGAGTTGCTCAGATTTCCTGAATGGCTTTGTTCTGTCCAAGTAGTAACGTAGTTGTCTGTGAATGTCCAAGGAATGTAGTAGACTTTCCCCTTTGTTTTGTGGATTAGGATAAAAGGTAGGTAAGTGGATAGTCTGATTCAAAGCTACACTGGATACTATCTTTGGCATAAAGGTAGGATTGGTTCATAAGGAAACTCTGTCCTGATGGAAAATGATGGATGGTTGCACAGCCATGAGGGCCTGTAGCTCCAAAACCCTGCGTGCTGAGGTGATAGCCAGAAGAAAGGCTGTTTTCCATGACAAGTACTGTAACTCTGTTGAAGAAACTGGCTCGAAGGGAGGAAGGGTCAGCTTTTCCAATACGTAGTTGAGGTCCCAAGCAGGGACTGGTGGTTTCCTTGGGGGTTTTAAATTCTTTGCCCCTCGGAGGAACTGCCTTAAGAGAGGGTGAGAGAATAATGGAGGATCTGTGTTGTATTGTGCAGAAATGGCTGAAGCGTGGATCTTGGAGGAGAAGGAAAGTCCATTGTTTAACATCTCAGCTAGGTACTGTAAAATTTGAGGTATATTTATTACCCAAGGATTTTGTCCCTTTTCGAGATTCCAAGCATAAAATCGTTTCCATTTGGCGGAGTAAGCCTTTCTAGTGGAAGGTCTTCTGGCCTCCAAGATGACATCCTGCACCTCCTTGGAGAGGAGAAACTATTGGGCAATCAAGGAATTCTCCATGCATCTAGATTTAGAGTTTTGAGATGGCTGTTAAGGGTTTTGTAGTTGTGCTGGGACAAGAGAAGAGGGACTAGAGGTAGGATCCATGGCGGGGAGTGTGTCAGGCTCCTCAGGAGCGGATACCAGTGTTGTCTTGGCCAGTCTGGAGCGATGAGAATCATTTTCGTCCTCTATGCTCTGGCTTTTAATAGAACTTTGGGCAGCAGAGGAAGAGGCGGGAAGGCATAGACTGTCAATGTTGCCCAATTGAAGGAAAGTGCGTCCACTTTCCAGGCCTGTGGATGATAGGTCCTTGAACAAAAATTTTTTCAACTGGCAATTTCTGTGGGTAGCAAAGAGATCTATGTCTGGCTGTCCCCATGCCCGAGTTATCTTTGTGAAAAGTTGAGGATGCAACTTCCATTCGTGTGGATCTGTCATATTTCTGCTTAGGTTGTCTGCTAGTGTGTTTTCCTTCCCTGGCAGGAATTGTGCCTGCAGTTGAATTTGCAATTCCAGTGCTGTGTTCCATAGGGTCATGGCTTGCATGCACAGGGGGTATGAATGAGTTCCCCCGTTTGTTTATGTACCACATCACTGTGGTGTTGTCTGTCCTTATCAATAGCTGGCCTGGATGCAGTAGGTCTTTGAAGGTCATAATAGCCTTTTGCACGGCTAGCATTTCCTTTTGGTTGATGTGGCAGTGCTTCTCTTTTCGGGTCCATTTTCCCTGAATGCACTGATCTGTCATGTGTGCTCCCCAGGCGTAGTCTGAGGCGTCTGTTGTGATGATTTGAGTTGCTTGAGGTACACAGAAAAAAAGACCTATGTTTCTTTGGCAAGCTTGAGTCCACCACAAAAATTCCTTTTGAAGGCATGGAATGAGTGGGATAATTGTTTCCAGGCTGTGGCTGTGTTGAGACCATAAGTTTTTCAGGTACCATTGAAGTTTCCTCACATGCAGCTTAGCACATGGGATTAGTAGGATGCAAGATGCCATGAATCCCAGAGCCTGCAGGATTTTCCTTGCAGTTAGCCTGATGTAAGTTGCCATTTTTCTGAAGTATTGAGACAGTTGCCCTTGCTTGTCTGGCGTGAGGTAGGCCATCTGGGTGGTTGTATCCAAGCTGGCACCCAGGAAAATTATTTGTTGAGAGGGTATTAGTTTTGATTTCTTTTTGTTGACTGTGTATCCCAGGAAGTTCAACAGTTTTATTACAAACACCAGGTGCTGCAGTAGTATGTCCTTGCTGTCCGCTTGGATCAGGCAGTCATCCAGATATGGGTAGATTTGTATCCCTTGTAGTCTGCAGAAGGCGATTACTGATGCCAGGCATTTCGTGAACACTCTGGGCGCAGTAGATAAGCCAAAGGGCAATGCAGAGAATTGGTAATGGGTTGAACCTGCAAGAAATCCGAGGTATCTTCTGCAATCTTGTCTGATAGGGACATGCAGGTATGCCTCCTTGAGGTCCAATGTTACCAGCCAAGACTCCTTGCCCAGCATGGGAAGAAGCTGCTGTAATGTGAGCATCTTGAATTTTGGCACCTGTAGATATGTGTTTAGGATGGATAGGTCTAAGATAGGTCTCCAATCTTTGTCTTTCCTCGGTACCAGGAATAATCTGGAATAAAACCCTTGACCTTGTTCTTTTGCAGGTACTTCTTGAATTGCTTTCATGTCTATGAGAGCTGAAACTTGTTTTTGTGCCTCTGCCCTTTGATTTTGTGGCAGGTTTGGCATGCCTCTCATTTTTGGAAGGGTGTGAAAGTGGAACCTGTAGCCTCTGTCTATAATGTCAAGAATCCATTTGTCTTTAGTAACAATATGCCAATTTTTTGAGAATAATGTCAATTTTCCGCCCAAAGGTGCTGCCATTAAAGCTTTGCTTGGCAGGTGTAGGGGGAAGTCATTGTGTCTGTTTTCTAAAAGACTGTGATCTATCTTCTCCACCTCTTGGGGTTGGTGCTTGCCACTGTCTGGCTCTGAAGGATCCTTGAGGTTGCCCTCTGCCCCTTGGGCGCCTGTATCTGCCCCTTTGAGGTCTGTCCGTGGCTGGAAAGGACACATTTTTTGAAGGCCAGTTTCTGCTGAAACGTGGAGGCTGTACCTGCAGGAAATCTTTCACTGTTTGCACTGATTTCGCTTTTTCCTCCATTTTCTTTAGCACCTTCTCAGCTTCAACACCAAACAATACATCTTTTTGAAGAGGTGCATCTAATAATTTAGCTTTGACATGATCTGGTAAGGTTTGCTCTGAGCCAAGCATGGCTACGTATAACAGATCCCGTAACAGCAGCTCTACATGAGGCCTCTAAAGCATCAAAACCACACTGCAAGGTATGTTTACCCACTTGCTCTGCACCATGCAACAAATCCTGCAACTCTTTTAAATCTGGTTGTTCTGGTTGTGTCATCTTGCTTTTCAGCTGAGATATCAAAAACTGTTGATACTTTAACATATGGAACTGACAGTTTAATGCCCTCATGGTTAAAGTGGCCGAGGTGTACACCTTTTTCCCCCACCTTTCTAAAGCTCTGGAATCTCTCTCTGAAGGTAATGGATTTTTAGCAGTAGAGGCCTTAATTAACTTGGGACCCTGTGAAATTGTTTCTGGGTCAGCAGTATGGCTTTTATATAGGAACTGGTGAGAATCAGGAACCCGGTAATACCTGTCTGGTTTAACAGAAGCTGGAGGCAAAGAATCAGGATTAAGGCCGGCTTCTGTGTACACATCATCCAATATATCTAAAACAGGAGGGATAACCAGAGGCCTATGCGGGGGGAGCAGAAGAAATTCCCTGAGCCTTTTCTTGGAATCTGAGTAATCTTGGCCTTCCCAGTGAAAGTGTTCCCTCAATGTATGCAGGGTTTCCCCAAAAGAGAAGTCCTCAGGGGGGGAGACCGAGGGAATAAACTCCTCTGCATCAGAGTCTTCGAATGGAGAATAGGCATAATCCTGGTCCTCAGATAGTTCTGAGGTAATAGAAGCTTAATCTGAGGAAGGGTAGTCTTCCTCTAATCTGGGCCTTTTGTCACAGGGGGGATGAGAACCCCTGATAAGAGTAATCAAATCCTCAGCCATTTTAAGCATCTGTTTTTTAGGCATGGTGCCTTGAGAGGGGGTCTGAGGAACCTGTTTTTTGGTTTTCATGGCTGCTTTAGATTTAGTGAAGGCTTTAATAGAGAAGGAGGAAGGCCTGAAGACCCCTTGAGAAATGGCAGGCCTGTCTAAATTCTGAGTTTCCCCGCCAGGAGTGGCATCGGGATCTGTAGTAGGAATGGGGGCCGAGGAGCCTGCGACCTCGGGTACTGAAGACACCGGTAATGCATTGTCATAGGTAATCAGGGGCTGCGCATGCACCTCGCTGAGAACCGGTAGTCGGCCTTAGCGTGGTTTCAGTAGGTGGTGCGGACCTCATATGTCGGTCCTTATCTTTGCGTTTTTTGCTCAAAACTGGAGTCGGAGTATCCGACGACATAATATAATTAAATTTTTTGCCAAAAAAGTGAAGGGTGAACTCCGCCCGACGCTTAATAGTGCGCTTATTGAATCTAGCACAAAAATGGCAGGCCGAGACGTCGTGGTCTGGGCCTAAGCAAGGTATACAGAAAAAGTGGAAATCCTTATGCGGTATTTGCTTCCCACATGAAATGCAATTATTAACTTTGTCTGACATCGGTCTGAGGCAAGAAAAGATTCCCCAACGGGGTACTTAGCTTTCAAAAAGACTTCGGCTGAAATGCTTTCGTAAATCTCAGGAGCTGGCCGACCGGCACTTGCGAACTGCTTCTGCTTCGGGCACCGTGCGGCAAGAAAGACTGAAGAAAATGGCATCGGCTGCCTCTTTTATACCCCTGACTCATTGACGTCAGGGAAGAAGCGACGACAACCGACGCCGGACCTAGACTTTGGAATTCGGCTGACCGAGGACCCGCCTGACGGCAGGATAACCCATCTGTTATGACTGCAGCTGTATGCACGATGAACATCTTGGGTGAATTAATTCAAAAGCCCATGTCTCATTTTGTCTCCAGATCTATATATTATTCAACTACCAGCAGCACTCCTGGACCTGCTAGTCTGGGAGTCTGACCACTATGATTTTTCATTTGTAAATGACTAAATATTCTTTTTGATTTTTTTTTCAGATATACAGTCTGATGGTTAGTGCTGTGTTTTACGTTGCAGCATTTACCATGCTCTGAAATATCTATATTCTTCTAGTACACTGACACTACTATGCACAAAGGCATATCAGTCTGAGAAGTCTATGAACTATGTCACAACCTTCTGTTTATTTTATTATCATGTGCTTAATTGATGCTTTTCTATGTCTGCGGCATAGGCTGTGACTGAAAAACATTCTCAAAACCAGTGAAACTACATTGTTAATGAATGAATAAATATACTGTGGACAACAAAAGGAAGGAACTTCTGTTGACAAAGGTTACTACCTGTAGTACTAGGATTTCCTGAAATATCTTTTACATCCACCTGTCTAAAACTTAAACCTGTACACTGTTCACATTACAATTAACGCATGTTCCAGCCCTAGGCAGTTAACACAAACCTTGCTTTTGCCATCTAAAGCCACCCTTCTAAACAATGCAGCAAGCATGCAAATAAAATTAGGTGAGTAGGGTTTCAGTAAGTTACAAAATCACATGTAAAAAAAATTGTGAACATCACTACAGATGAATTCAGAGTAGTGTGAAATGTAAATGCGGAGAAGGAAGATTCTGCACTGCTTCCGTTACATAAATGAGGACATCATTGCCATTCTAAGCAATAAAGACTTTGTTGTGCAAGTCATACCACACAGAAGTGTTACAGAATAGAAATGATGTTATACAGTTCTGTGTGGCAAAGGCTGCAGAAATTATGCTCTATAGCAATGGGAGCCATTCTCGCTGTCAAAGTGGTGAAGGTGGGAACTGTTCATGCTGCCACACAGTGATGGTGGTGGGGCAATGGAAGTGCTGTCACCATCCTGCTGGAAGTGTTGAATATTTATGTACTGTCAAATATTACTAATGGCTATGGAAACTAGAAAGTGGTACAGATTGTGGAAAACCGTCAAAGAGCAGTGCTGAAGACCGAGGATGCAATGGATATAGAGAAAATGCTCTCACAGTCTTGGTGGTACTGTAGATGACTTAATTGACACCACATAGACGCAACTGGGGTAGTAGCATCTGTGGAGTGTCAGACACTGCAGGATCAGACTACTGAAGCAATGGTATACGCTGGTGGCAGTGATGCAGTGCAAAGTAGTTGTAGCCGAAGCCACAGATGCTGACTCTTCGTAGGACTGTGGCAATAAACTGTACCAGCAGTGTCACACGGTGAGGCAGACATTAAAGCAGCATGTAGCACTGCTATCATAAGACAGCATTGACAAAGACATCAGTAGTACTGTGAAAATATGGTGAGAAAAGTGAAAATGCTGTCATGCTAGTGGTGAAGTTCAACTGGAAATGACATTGCACAGTGATTTTGGCAGAAAGTGAACTGCTGTCACCTTATGATACAGAACAGAAATGTTGCCATGCAGGCACTGTGAATCTGCTGCTAAATCCTGAATTTTATACTGTAGAAATGTTGCTACTCGGCAATGGTGATGTAAGAGGAAATGCTGTTGCACAGTGGTGGTAATGGATGATGAAATGGCATCACACTTGCAGGGCTGATGAATATAGAAATGCTGTCATGCAGCAGTGATAAAGACTGTGGAACACTGTCTCACAATGGTGGCAGTGATAGAGGAGGAATCATCACATTGCACTTGTGGCAGATATGGAAAGGCTTTGTAGCAGGGACTGTGAAATACTATCACAATGTGCGGGTGATGGATGGCAAAATGCTGTCACACAAAAGTGAAGACAACTATAGAAATGTCACACTACAGCTATAATGGACTATGGACAAGTATTGCACAGTTGAGGTAATGAATGATAAAATGCTGTCAGTAATGGTGAAAGATATGGAAAGGGTGGCATAAAGCAGTGGTATTACAGAATGTGGATCTCTGTCATACTGTGCTGCTGACAATACTTGAGAAGCTGTACGTTCTGTTACACAATGGTGGAAGTGCTGGAGACCACACACATACAAAACTTGATTAAGAACACACCCCTGAAAAACAAAACTTTTTAAAGAGAAGCCTTAATGGGCAGGATGGCACCATATCATATTCATCAGAATAAAGACAGAGCATACATAGCCTGAAGATGTTGATGAACGTAGTATCGAACAACAAAGGACTCTTTAATAAAGGAGCATGTGTGGATGATGGCAGTATCTGATGGGCAAGGTATTACAGTATCACATGATCCAAGTTAAAAGCAAGCAAGTCTACCAAACATATAGCCACACTGTGGCACTAAAAAAAAGTGGGCTAAGGAAAAAAAAAACACTGGCAGAATGCTAAAGGTCTTGTGATTTATTCTGCAAATTTTCCAGTCACAATAGAGTTGTATGCTAAACTACTCTGTATGACAGACCAAAATTCTGAATGAAAAAGCACTGCTGGAGGGCAGGTGGACTGGGGGTTCTGCCGACTGAGAAGACTACTATGAACTTGATTACACAATGAAAAGTCTTCTGATGACTTATATACTGCGTACAGAACAGCTCAAGTCACAAATAAAGTAATGGCAGTTTTGTCTACACACACAGCAGCAAACTTAAAAATGCTGATGATGTAGCCACTGTGTAAATAAAAAGTATGCAAATGATGGTTTAAATACTAACATTTACACAACTGCTTTCCTAACCAAACATTTACTGCAAAAGAAATGTGCAACTTTGATAATTCTTTCCATTGAGAACTCCCTCACACCACACAAGCACTGTGTAAGGGATTAAAAACGGGAACCAGCAGAATATATAACACTCTGCTTCACCTGACCTACACAGCCAAACTAAATTTTAAAATAAAAATAATGCACATTGGAACAGAAAGCTCCATACCATAAATTTTCTATTATTTTTTTAAATAAGAAAAATCTTTATTAAATTATCACTTCTGATATAGGCATTCATTTATTTCTATTGCTATTCTTTTTCAATTCTAGACATCAAGAAATCATCTAAACTTTTTTTTCTTCTCTGCAATTACACTATGCAATAGTTCTTCCAAGATCTTCGCAGGAGGTGGACCATCAAGTTTCATCTGGAGAGATAGTGCAGTCCACAGGGCCAGTGACACCTGGTTTCCAAGAAGGAAGATGACAAAACATATGGACGACAGTGACAACCTACCTAAAAATATCAATTAGGACAAAGAAAAGTAAAGTTGATGGATAAAAAATATGCAGCAGAAAGAATGATCTGTAAAACAGAAAATGTGACAGATGGGGGAGGGGAGTCCTGTGTCTTACAACAATACATTCACTACTGGAGCCTATGCACACACTAACCATATCTCTCAGCCTCTTAGAGCAAGAAATCTGGACAAAGCCACAAATAATGGGGGGGTAAAGGCCCAAAAAATAGGGGCACTTTTTAAATATTGCTCTTACAAACTTAGAAAGTTAACAGACTAACAGGTTTTGCATTAGCATGACTTTCTGAAGGATACCCACTGTGGTGCAGCAGTAGCGCTGTTGCCTCACAGCAAGAGGTTCTCCCGTTCGATTCTCGGCTGGAGCGCCTTCTGTGAGGAGATTGCATGTCCTCCCCGTGGTCAAGTGGCGTTCGAAAGACATGCATGAATGGGCATGCCTTAGTTGAAGGTTGGGCGTCAGGCTGGCACCTCGGAACTATAGAAATCAACTGCCAATCATTAGCGGACCGGCGTTCCGCTGTGGCGACCCCTAACCGGGAAAAGCTGAAAGAAGAACATGAACAATGGGTGGGAGATTGGCATAATGGTTAAGGTGTTCACCTTGCAGATACAAGGTGCAGGGTTTGATTCTCACATGGGGTAATTGGCTAGGCTTAAAATGGCCCACAATGGCAGTTAGCCTACCACTAATCTATGAAGTCTGAAACTCAAATGCCTGCCAATATTTTCTGACTTCAGTCCTCAATGATTTGCCAGAAAACCACAATTTTATTAGAAACTGGCCAAAAATATGAGGCAAATAGCTGGACGTTCTGCAAAAATATGGTCAGCTGAGAGATATGTCACTAACTCTGAATCCTGTAGCTGCTGATGTTAACATGGAAAAGTGGAATAACTCAAGTCTGACACTGCAGAAAGAAGAAATGTTTAAACTGTGGCACTCTATGAAAGGAAAAATGAAATCAGAGTTATTGCACAAAAGTGCTTACGTTGAGTCAGTGGAAGCGAGCCATAAAATGAAGTCACACTCCTGACTCACTAGGCTCCAACTCCACCTATTGTCTTGCTGTACTTTTAACTGAAATGAATAATCTGGACAAAAAACTCAGAATTGTGGCTGCATAAGAATACATACATCTTTGTATTTTGTGGAAAACACAAAGCTTCTCAGACTTCTTTTTGTGTTTTTCTTACAGTGTACATAATACCACAAAATGTAGAGCACACAGAAGGTTCAGAACGTTTCTCATTCATGAATGTGCTACTACAAAAGCAAGCATGTTTCAAGGAGAACACAGAAGTCAAACGTTCAATATTATAACTGCAAAAGTCATCATTATGAACTTAAGACATACCATGAAATAAGACTCTGACCCAGTTCAATGTTTTCAAATTGAAGTTAGACAGGGGTTGGGGTATAAATGCTCAACATGAAACTGAACACTAGAGTTCTCATCTGGCAGAGAGTCTGCAGAGATGGAGAAAGTGTGCATCATGAACAACAAAAACAGTTGGAACAAATCAGAAAAGGAAATTTCCCTCAAGTAATGCCAACTACAAGAATCTTCCAGACACGAGACCAGAAAAACAGCTTTTGTTTCAAAGCACATATGAACCGAGAAAAAGTGATAAAACACACGGTGACCAACTCATAGGCGACTTTTGGAAAACCACTCTAAATCAAAGTAGGATATGACTACCAATACATTAAAAAGCAAGCATGACATTTCAAGGGCATACCTCTGTGATGACAACCTCTGAGTCTGCAACAGGGCTGACACAATAATGTGATAGCCACAACGGTAATTTTTAACATACCGACACAGGCAAAGGAAAATAAAATTAGCAAAACCCACAAATACATAAAACTACTCTTGTATATGCAGGTTAACAATGATCTTTTACAGTAAAGGAATGGGAAGTAAGATGTACAAGACTCTTTTGGTCCAGTAACAAAAACACTGGCAGAAATTTCTAAAATCTCGCAATAAACAAGAAAATGTACTTATTTTGCATCATGAAGATATAGAAAAAACAAGGAAGTAGCAGTGACATCCAACAAATAAATATGTGCTATGTACAAAAATATGTTCAAGCTAAACATAGTGGCTGACAGATTATTTCCACTCATTTTTAAATTCAGGTGGGGCACCAGGACTTAATTACTTGATGTTTGTTGGTCTACCAGACAACATACAAACCATGTGGTATGAGGAGATGGTGGGTACAAAACAGACTGTTCAAAATGTACTGCAGAAATTACATCAACAAAAAAACTATGCAGATATGCATCTGTAAAGGTATACTGAACTGTTATGCACGACAGCCTACACACACACACACACACACACACACACACACACACACACACACACACACACACACGTACGTCTCTTCAACAGAACTATCCACCTTCCTTGACATCACAGAAAATTCAATTTCATCCATCACAGAAAGCCTTTCTAATGGGGAGGAACAAGAAGGACCCAGTAGCACACAGCACTGCAGTACCAACCCTCTGGAACATAAAAAGGGTACGAATACATTCCAAACCATGCCTTTGGTCACTTTCAAAAGGCCAGCAAGGCAAGAGAGTTTCATGATCCCACAGATGAAAGTAATTGGGTTTGCATAGCCAAGCCTGTTCTTATGTCTTTTGGGAAAATAATTCTACCAGATTGAGGACCTAAATAGCTCAGGATACAAAACAGATGCCAATTATAAAGTTATATAGAAGAATAACTGTAAGAAAATAGCAGTTCTCCAAAGTCAACAAGCAGAAGCTATAACCCACAGAAGTAATTACCCAGATGGAACAGCCATCAAGAGCCGCTCAACTAGCCAAAAATGTATTCTCATGGTACAATTTTGGCTAAAAAACAGTTCCAAACTAACAGTGCCCACCTGAAAAATGAAACAGAAAGCTGTAGGTCACTTACATAGACCAACACAAATAGTATCCTTCTTATACAGACATACCAGTCTATGTGACTTGTGGAGAATGGGCTGGAGCGCTAAGCACAGCAACAGGCTGGACCACACTACTACTTAAAACCATAAACAAATTTGGCCTCACTGCAGCACCACTAAATAAGGGTCACTTCTTACCTTTATAACAAAATATTCACAATGAGTATAGTAATACTAATACAGACAATGGAACATGCTCTGCTAGGATACTTCCTGAATCCTATACACATACCATTGTTGTCCCCTATTCTCATTAATAGCTTACCATTTGATATACCCACTTTTAATTGTGCAATGTGTGTGGGTGACATTATTATTCTAAGACCTGACACCTCTTTAGGTAAACGAGAAGAAAACTTGCAAAATGACTTTACCAACATTTGGAATTGGCAACAGAGAGGTAACTCAACTGAGAGTGGATCCTTAAAGCAGTCCACTCCCATCTACTACAGAGTAAAAATTCTTTGGTATCCTATTTGATCAGCGTTTTTCATTCACCACTCATACTGACTGCACAACTCAAAACTGGCTTATAAATACTCAAACCTATTAACACAATAAACTTCCACTCTCATTGGTCCTGACGACTCCCATATTTCAGGATCATGTCACAAATGTGTGTCATAATGCTCCGTACAAGACCCACTTCTCTTTTCAGAGCTTGTTAGTGACCTTTCTTGGTATCTACCTAACACCAAGTGTCTCCTCTACACTAGTGACATCATCAAAGTGGATAAACCTGCTTCCTGCCTGCAAAATGCACTTCAGTCCAACTTTACAATTAATTGGATGTGGCTTTATAAGAATTAACTTTGTCAACATTCACAAAAGTTACAACTACTTCACAACCTTACAATAACAGATCCAGCAGGTTCCTCACTACCTTATATTTCTGAGCAACAATACTTTGGTCTCCTAATTGACCATCATCTCTCCTTTCCCAAATAAACAAGTCTTATCTCACCTACACAGTTTTCCTATGGGAGAACCCATCTTACTGTAGCCGCACAACACGTCAAAGCTCAAATACTGTTTGCCCATCACTGCCTGGGTTCATCGCACAATACCACTCTCCTCCAAATAATTGAAAAAAAAAATTTCAAATTTATTCACCTCTCCAACAAACTTGGAACACCACTGCCTTACTTAAAAGGAAAAGGTGACTTGCGTCCCATTAATACTGTCACTTACAAGCTATTTAACCAAAGATACTGCCCTTCCTAGCTCAATAAATTGTCATGCAAAAAAAAAAAAAAAAAAAAAACTTTCCCTTTCATACCACTAACTCTCTCCTTTACAGAACTCCATTTAATATTACTACTGTGAAAGGTCTTTCTCCAAACATGCTTCTGCTTGTTGGAACTCTCTACTTGAACCCAACAAACAAGCTAAAAATCTTGGGTTGGGAGGGTGGCCAAATGGTTAAGGTGTTTTCTTTGCAAGCACAAGGTGCAGGGTTTGAGTCTCACAGGGGATAATTGGCTAGGCTTAAAATAGCTCGCAAGAGTAGTTAGCTTAGTACTAACCTATGAACCTATAATAATATAAGAAGTCTCTCCATTCTTTAGATTTAAGTGTGTCTATGTCATAAGTGACAATTCAATAGTGGGGTTAAAAAAGAAGTCTCTTCATTCTCACCTGCTTGAAGAAAACAAATGTCAGTGCTTCACAGACATTGACAAAATTTTGTCTTTCACATCTAACTATTCATCCATACCCTCTTATTTCCCACTACTTTTGCATCACTAACCTCCCCCTCTTTCTTCTCATACTTTGAACTTTTATAACAAGGAGATAGTCCAGTAAAGATGTAAAGGTATTTGATCACTACCATGTTATTACTTTGTTGCTCATCTCTCTTCTATACTATTTTTTTTAATGTTTTCCTCTCTCTCTTCTTTTAGCATGCACTATGTATTGCACTACTGTCATAATGCTATGTATTACTTAATGTATTTGTAAAACTGTCTGTTGAACTCTGTGCATTCTGTATTCAAAGCATGTGTATGCCACTGTAAAACATTTTGCTGAATGTGTATTATTACTGTCCGTTGGCCTGGATCATGGTTAATAAGGGCCCAAAGACCATCTCACTCACCCATTTAACAAATATTAAATAAAACCAGAGGACACACAACAATCCAAAAAGCAATGACCAAGTTACAACACTGTTTACCAACTTAAGCCATGAATTTGGTATATAGCATACACTGCAGCTAGTAGTGAATAAAAATTGGGCATCTGTCACCCTAAGCTAGCCCCAAAGAACACCAATACTTCTCACTGCAAAGAAGAAACTATCAAGAGAGTGCAAGAGCAAAACTTTACTGGACTGCATAGTGCTCAGGTGTCTACACTGTTATTTCTGTCATCCACTAACTTCAAAACTAAGACACAAATACCAATTACTTCCTCCACCCTGACGACACTGTTACAATGGTTAGACCTCCATTTAACAAAAACATAGGAGAAATAACATTTTCAGTTTGCTCCTCCTTCATGGAATTCACTATGACAAGAACTCAAGAAAAAAACTTCAATGAATTCATGGAAAAATTGATACAGTAATTTAAAGTCACAAAGATACTTGTTCTGCTGCAGGTTAAACAACACAGACAAATACAAAATAAGAAAAAAGTCCCATGAATTAGCGCACACAACTCCAGTGTAAAACTTGTCTTATAATGAATGCACTAATTTCATCTTAAGATATGTTTTGCGCATTAACCAATGTGCTACAATCATTTTGCACAAGTAATATTTGCTTTATGCAATATTTTAAACTGCAACTTTTAATATATTGGTAAGCAGTGTGTGTGTGTGTGTGCGCGTGAGAGAGAGAGAGAGGTATACGCCATTATTGTCAAACTGGCCAGTGTTATGGATGAAAAAGGTCTTTGGACCAGTCTACCTATCTAGTCAATAAAGGAAGGAAGCACATACACACATGTACTCTCTTAATGGCAAAACTACCCAATTCCAAAAGTCATCTAAGGTCTGCAACTCTGCAGAACATTAACAGGCTCTGATATCTACATTTTCTTAACAATAGGACGGAAATGCTAAACAGAATACTTAACTCTTCTGACATGACTTCACACAGTTACATACACTGAAACAAGTCTGCATCTCATACCACACAGAGGGTATCAAAGAAGTAGAGCAACATGAAGACATTTAGAGGGTCTTTCACAGATCAGCCAGAAATAGCTAGCATCACTTACAAGCTGAAAGAAACCTCAAAATGGAACCGATTAGCTTCTAGCTATCAAGATGGAAGAAAAATACCAGTTTGCTCTTGTGAAACAACAGTTACAGGACAATAAAGGGTTGAAGAAGCAGATGCAAAGAAAGCCTTGCTATGGGGCACCCAAGGTTTTAAACTGAAAGGAAACAATAATCAATGACGGGGGGGGGGGTGTTATGAAGGCCAGGCCTGCAGAACTCTGTCTCTGTTGTAATCACAGATCATATTTCATTTGGATGAGTCCCTTGTCAGACACAGCCCGGGAGATAATTTTACAAAAAAAAAGAAAAATTAGTTTTTGAAATCAGTGCAACACCAAGCCATGTAAATACACAACAGAAAAACACAGGAGTATTTCATATGTAGAGACAATTACTTTATGTATAAAGTAAACCATTTTCAAAACACAGAGTCCATTAAGAACACAGTACTTACAATGTACATCTGCAAAATACTTGCAGGTAAAAATTAAGTATGGCTAAGTAGTAGAAGAAAAATAATAAAAGAAAAAAATACACATATAAACTGTGGTGTGAACACATGCTTCAGATTATGTGCTGATTGATAGTAGCTATTTAAAGTGTTCAGTCAAAACATACATATTAGCTTTGTAAAAGTGCCGCAATGTACTTCCCCCACCCGATCTAACCATAATTATGTCACTGTTTTATTTTTTAAATAAAAAGCTTCAGGCACATAATATTAGTCTATGCCTTGCAGACGTTGTGATGTCCCCACTCTGGGCCAGTAATCATGGAGCCTGAATCCTCACTACCGACACTGGAGAGGGACGTTCACTTGGAATACAAATGGATGCACTCATTATTTCCAGGTGCAGACCTCTCTGCATCAAGCACAATTTCCCTTAAGAGCACACAGGGAACACACACAGCCCAGGGTCTTGGTTTTTATATCAGTCTCCCTTCAGGTCCCCAATAAGACTCGCCACTGGCACAGCTGTAGGGATAAAGTCCTCAGCAGTGTATCCAAGCCAAGACATCCAGCACCCTCTCTGTGAAACCAGTGCTTCATATGTCCCTGCTCCAAGTAGCTGACACACACTCCGATTTAATTTTCTCATAGACACGGGAAAGGCTAGCACCAATTACCTGCTCTACCAACTTTGCCCAGACTATAAAGTAGCTTCACTGCCAGCAATTAGTTACTATAAGGCTCTTAAAAAAGGTATCCAATTATACTGTGTACAATTAATACTAACACACATGGTAGTATGACCAACAGCAAGGCCTTCAGGAGTGGAAAGAGTTATCATCAAATAAATATATGCAAATACTCTCAAAGCTTAAATATTTTCTAAAAGGACCAACCACAATGAAAAGTTTAAACAAATTTAATAATATAAGAACATGAAAATACTAAATATCTATTTACAGTAAACACCAGAGTTTCAATCAAAGGAAATATTAAAATATCACATAGGAACAGATTCACACACACACACAGAAAAACAGTACTTAACTAATCTCACTATATTTTCCTGACTAATCTAAAAAGTTACTATTCCCTGGTTCACTTACTACATCAAGGAAGATGAAGTGAGGGGTCCTTCTATTCAGGTTCCAAGAAACAGACTGCCCAGTCTGACTGAGAGAGTTCTCAATACAATAATTATTATTCCTGGGATAGCTTATAGAATTGGTTTCACATCTGGTCATCTGACTCTCTTTCCCACACTATCACCAACACTAGAAGTAGCCAGGATTTTAGCACCCATGTGTTACCACACACACAGACAGAGCTTTGCTCGGATCTGCTTACAGCTCCTGGAAGTCACAAAACAATTTCAAACTTCTACCCCTCTTACAGAACTACTAAGCCAGGCTTCTCACAGACATTTCGTCTCTGGCTGAAATCAGCACTGTAAGATATACAGTCTTTATGGTCTAATTTAATTTCAGCTATTTTCCAAAGTTAGCTGGGACTGAGCTTAACCTCTTCTCTTCCAGTATCCACGGTTACAATATATACATTTAAACAGTTACAATAATGCACGTACATTTCTTTTCTTTCCAGTAGGACACACTGTTGATACATTTTTAACATGAGCAACTTTACAAATACATTTCCAGCACAAGCATCTGTACAAATCAGTTTGATAGTCAAACATAATTCTTTACAAAATTCCAGCTAGCTGTGCTATCATATGTTACACATCCACTGCCCTACTTTTCCTGTCATAGCTGATAACACCTCACATTGTCACAGACGTCACCTGAGGAATAGCATGGGGTGCATTCATAAGCTTTAATGGAAGGGGATCTGTGCATGTGCAATAGTGCATCCATTAAAGTCTATGAACGCACACGCATGCACTCCCCTTTCATTGACATCATCAAGGGAAACGTTCAATGATCTTTTCAGTGATGTAAAGGAGAGTAAATCAGTATTTTACGAGGCTTCAAATTTTAAATTTCATACTGGAAAACAGGCACCAAATATTTAGGAAAATGTAGGATGACTTAGGAGGCACCACATGCTGAGATGCACAAGGTAAACAACAAACTGTGCTAGAACACTAACTGTTCCTTGGCAAAACTGATCACAGTTGGAAGAGTTTCTTCGTGACCACTGTTGAGGAGTCTAAGATTCTGTTGATATACACCCAAAAAGGAATGACCACAGCAGTGTAGCCATGCACTGAAGCATTTTAGAGCAAAACATTTTATTTATATGAATGAAAGCAGCTCCATTATTCAAAGAATTTGCTGGCAAGACATGATTTAGAATCAAGTTTTAGTATCCTGGAAATGGAAGAAGAAAAATAGAAAATCAGTTTATTTCACGTGGAGTTGTCTTTTTTTTTGCAGGATAGAAAAATATAGTTAGTACAAGGGGCACATATGATGAAACTTCATAATTTACTAGTAGCAAGCTGGGAGGTAGGTAAAATTTAGGGAAAATGAGGCAAATAGTGGTAACCAACATTCAAATTCTGACAGCAGTATACCTTTACTTAAGGAACGATGAAACAGAACAGTTTCCAGGACTAAAAAGAAAACTACTTGCTTCTGATCTAGTTTGGTTGAAATGGCAGTCAAGAGAGATGGACTTGTCTAGCCAAAGACCAAGGTATTTAAAATGGGGTGTTTCTTCTAGTTTATTTCCTTCTGGGTCTTCAAAGAACCACTTTTAATGGATACTTTTGTGCCACTGTCTTGTGCTAATAGTCACTTCTTTCATTTCCTTACAGTCACACAGTAGATCGCACTGGATTAACCACATGGATAGATTGCTCAGGTCTTTTTCCAGCTGCATTCTGAAGATGCTGGGAGTGATTTCACATCTGGAGGAGACTGCTTCATCCACCTAAAGCTTCCCATGCATTAATATTCTACCTACTGTGTCCTACCATATAATGCCTCCCATTGACACCATAAGCATTTCTGTGAATGTTTCCTTACATCTCTCCAAACCTGCTCCAATTTTTATTCTCAAGCCATGCCTACTTGTACCAACACCTTTCTACACCACTTATGTTTCTAAGAAAAATCAAGAATGTTAAAATATTAAGACCATTTCACTCTACTACACATTATGCATATCTTAATAGGTTTGTTAGCATTGGTAAACAGACAAATGCCCTAGACTGCCAGGTATGTACACGAACAGTAAAACAAAACATACTTAGTGATGTGGAAGAAAAGAAATGGACTGCTATAGGCCTGCACCATTCTTGCTGTACCTTATGTTCTAGTTCCCAATAAGAAATAGCATGCAGAACTGAGCACATTGTTCTAAATAAGACCTCAATAACGACCCAGACTGTGGCATCAAATCTTTTCTTCTGCTGTTGGTCCCGAAAACCCTAGTATCTCTTTCCCAATCTTATGGTGTCTGCTGGATACCCGTAACTCACCAAATACACCCAAGTTCCCTCTACTGACGTCCAGTGATCACCATCTTTCTATCCCACAACAATTCTGCCCCGTGTTCTTGCACTCGTATGTTTACACTGCAGCTCAGCTGTCATGCTTTAGACCTATTAAATTTACTTAAGCTTAACAGCATCCTTTACAACAATCCCAGCTGCAAGTCTGCAAACACTTTATTCCATCATCTCAGCAGCACTGCTGAATTCAGACAATACAAATGCACCAATAATCATCCAGAAGCCAGTATGAAGCTTATCCCTCTTCATTCACAGCCTTTGATAATACTCCTAGAAGAAATTTTACTGGACGGCAAAAATGGAGTGGTTCATAACTCTTGAGCTTTAACATTTTGTTCTGATCACTGTCCATCTAACCAAAAAAGGTAATGGACAAGAACCTGACACTGATGTCTGTCTTCCTAATCAAGAAAGAGGTGACTTTTTCAGTATACTGTGAGCTTGAAATGATCAAGGCATACATACAGGCATCCATTGCACTTCATTCCCTTATATGATTGTGTAACTTTTGAGCTTTCAGTATGTGGCACGAAACAGCTCAGTCAGATCCACGTTCTGTGATCTCTCCTCCGCACACATATCCAAATGAACAGTTCCTAATTTATTTACATTTTTTCTAACGAAGATTAACAATCTAGCCTCCTACATTCATTCACAACCATGCCCAGCATAGCTGACGGCAATGTTATAACAACACTCCTGGGACACTAATTCACTACTTGTTCTCTCCTTTTTTTTTTCCTTATCATGATGTCATCTTATCAGATGAACAGAGGAACGTGCACATGGTACTCTTCATTTAACTACGTACAAGACCTTCTCTTCCTCCTCAATGTACTAAATGAAACTGTGGATATATTAGAAACTACCTCCCTACAGACTTAAGAACCACTTCACATCCAACTGGCATACTGACTGTAGCCATTAATAGAGTTGTCAATCTGTGCTAGTACTCCACTGTAATACATACTGTGAATGCCAACACAAAGAACTGCTCTAGAAAATTCCCAGCAGTCTAATCTGGAACCAAAATATCTAAGTAAGCCATGATCCAACCAGATTTTCCACTATATAACCAGATCTGACAACTAACAAGCCTACTACATTTACCCTTGTTTAAAGATTCTTATCAAAAGGGAATGTAGCTGATGGTTTTATTCATTCTATCTGACACTTTCTGCTTCAGAAGGTCTTGCTTTTAGGTTTCTGTGTGTCTCAATATTTATTAAGCTCACAGATGATTCAATGTCATGAAGTTAAAATCTAGCAATATCTGTGCAGAGGGCCCTCTTACATTTACAAGATAAAGGTCAGTGTCTAAGTGTTAATAAAAGCACAAATAATTTGGTTCAAAGTGGGGATCAGTGCTCCACAGCAGAAGTCGTTTGGAAGAGAGTAGATCTCAAAAGTCCCATCAATACATATCATAAGTTCAGTCTCTCCACAGTCGGAAATTTAAGTAGCACCCCTTCCTAGAATTTTGGAGCAATTATTTTTTATCTAGAAGACCTGCAAATGACTTCCACAAACATGACTGTTAACACCCGTAGTAGAAGGGCATTAAAATGACAACTGTTTAAACTGTGGCTCTGTTTTGTTAGTCTTCAAAGACTCTTCTTGGAAGTACGGTTCAGCAATCACAAGTGACATCAGGCCTAGAAAGTCAGGAACGGTCACAATAATTGGTTGATAGAGAGAGACCAGTTGGCATAATGGTTACGGTCTTCGCATCTGATGCAAAAGTTACAATATTCAATCCGGACCTTTGGCTAATACCTGTTTGGAGTATGCATGGTCTCCCTGTGTCTCTGTGGGGTTCTTCCCACCTCTAAAAAAAAACATACCAAGTATTTTCATCTCAAACTCACCAATCAATGGACCTGTGGGCAGCAGCACAGACTCTACATGGTGCCCTATAGGGGGATGAGTTGTAATGAACTGCTTTGGGGAACTACTGTGGCACACAGTATCCTCAAGATAGGAAAACATGGCTCACAGACAGCACACCATGGCAGGGCTAGAGACCTGACAGTGTAAAAGTATGGCTCTAGTTGATTGGGTCATATTGACTAATGTTGCCAAATAGGCATGGGTATTTGCTGGTGAAAAATGGGTAGAGGCTCCGCCTTACGTCAGGGACCAATGCCATGCTAAAGATGGGAGGGGCGCATGTGTTCTTATTGGCCAGTGTATGCCAGCCATAAAGCCCAGGGTCAATAAGCTACTGGTCAGATGGTGTCCAGTTGCCCAGCTTGGGTTACCTGGGATAGCTCTGTTGAGTGAAATCTGGACGTAAAACCAATCAACCGGCTAAACATGAACTAAGAATTGCTATGTAGGTTCACTGACAGGATTCAGCTTGGAAGTAGATGAAATGATGGTAAGGATGCAGCTGGACATCCTTTGTATCCAGCAGACAAGATGGAAGAGCAGTGCAGGAAAGCCAGAGTCTACTATTCAGGAGGAGGACAGGCTAGAAATGGTGTGGGAATTGTGGTGGGAGAGGGGCTTCAGAAGGCAATGAGGGAAGTCATCAAAATTAGTGACAAAATTCAGACTCTAGTATAATAATAGGGCAGTATTCATAATCTCAGTCTATGCTCCACAGCAGGGTTGTAATAGAGAGGAAAAGAACGCATTCAGCAGTTACAGGACCTACTAGATAAAGCAGGAAGACATGAACTGATGTTGATAATGGGTGACTTGAATGCACATAGGGACAGAGAGAACAGGATATGAGGACTGCCCATGTCCATATGGGTGCGACAACAGGAATAAGAAGGAGAGGCCATTCTTGACTTCTGTCTGGCAAATAGCTTGATAGTAGCCAACATGGTTTCAGAAAGACAGAGTCACAGGATCACATACAAGCGTGGACAACATGCAACTCAGGTAGACTTCCTCCTAGTAATGAAAGGGCACTGGCATAGAATCAGTGATTACAAAGTCATCCAGAGTGAAACAGTCTGCTCACAGCATAAACCACTGGTTGCCACATCCAGCTGCAAGCAACAGTCAGAGAAGACTCTAAAGTCAACAGAGACCACACTGAAGACCTGGAAGTTGACTGGAGAGGAATTACAACAGTTCAAGGAATTACTCAGGGCTCCAGGACCCCAAGAGGAGGAGGAAATAAGTTAAGTTGAAAAAGAATGTCAGCGCCTCAAAACAGCATGTGTGAAGACTACAGAACAGATATGTGGCCAAGCCAGGTATGGAAATAACGTACATTATGAAAGTTGGTGGTGGAATGCATTAGTCCAGGAAGTCATCAAAAGAAAGAGTGCAGGAAAAAATGGGAGACAGAAAAGACAGACTAGGCTAGGAAGGAATACTGGTTGGCTAACAAAGAAGCTAAGAGAGGAGTTACAATAGCAAAGCACAGGGCATTGGAGGCACTCTACCACCTTCTGGAAAGTGACTCAGGAGGTGGCACAAAACCTTTATCAGGTTGCAAGACAAAAACAGAAAGATAAAAATGACACTGACACCCTTCATAAGGGATGCCAGTACCAATCTGCACACTAGTCCATAGGACATCAAACGCAGATATAAGGAGTACTTCTTGGAGTTTCTGAATGAAGAAAACCACACAAAAGCTGTACTCATAGCAGTATGGAGAGAAAGGCGTATGATGACTGGAGAATAAGCATACTCGTGCCAGTGTATAAGAACAAAGGGGACATCCACAACTCTGGGCAGTACAGAGGTATCAAACTCCTGTCATATAGGTTCATAGGTAGGTACTAGGCTATCTGCCCAAGGGCATTTATAAGCCTTGCCAGAATGTGTTGGCTTTCGCCTCCCTTTTAAATTAGTTTCCTGGGCCTCTGTCTAGCAGGGCCACTGAAGTGATCCGAGGGGTAAATTTATTATTTCCCATACACTCGTCAAGATTTCTCTTAAAGAGAGTCAGTGAGGGGCTTTGCCTAACAAACTGGGATTCTATTCCAGAGCGAGGGAAGTCTCTGGGACAGGAATCTATCCCTCCAGCATGTCCTGTTTATTGTTGTGCTGAGGTTTAATTCACTGGAACGTGTGGATATGGAAAGTAGTAGAAAGTAAGATGGTAGCTCAGACTCAGATCAGGATGCAGCACAACTGACCTAATGTTTGCAGTGAGACAGACAGTTGAGAAGAAGCTACAGATGAAGCAAGAGTCCAACTGGGCATTCCTAGACTTGGATAAAGCATACAACAAGGTCCCAAGAAAGCGTGTTTGAGTATTGTGGTGGTTCAAAGTCTCGAAAACATGGGAGAATTAGTGCAGGCTATGTACAAGGACCCAATGACTCAAGTACAAATAGTGCTCGGTCTCAGAAGGGATCCCAGTGGGAGCAGATATGCACCAGGGTTCAACTCTGAGCCCACTGCTGTTCATACTGGTAATGGATTATATTAGCAAACAGGTTGGAGGGGACAGACCAACAAAGTTGCTAGGCAATGCGGCATTACAGGCGGACTCTGAGCAAGAACTTCAGTAAAGGATAGGGGAATGGAATGCAAAACTGAAGGTACACGGGATGAAACTAAGTACAGATAAGACAGTGGTAATGGCAGCAAATTGGGGAAATCAGAAGAAGCTCAGAACTGAGACAGAAGGGAAGACAGTGGAACAGGTTATCAGCTTCAGGTATCTGGGAGGGGTGGTTGATGAGAACGGAAGTCTGAATGAAGAGGTCAAAGCTAGCATAAGACGGGCTGCAACCAACTGGCACAGAATGCCAGGGGTAGTGTGTGACAGAATAATGCCAAAGAACTTGAAATGTAAGGTGTACAAAACAGTGGTGTGACCAGTACTACTGTATGGTACTGAAACCTGGGCAATGAAGGCAGAGCAGATGAGAAAGCTAGAGGTGATGAAAATGAAGTGCTTGAGAAGGGTGGTACGATGCACACTGTGGGACAAACAAAGCAGCACTTTACCTTCACCTAGGATGATGCCTCAGTACAAACAGTAAATGACTGACTTCAATAATTGGCTTACTTTCTGGTGTCATTCTAAGGGGATCTAGTACCCGTCAACCTGGGATAACATGATCAACTGACCTCGATGTTTTGCTAGAGATGGTCACCTGTCACCCCTGGGATTTCAGCTACTGGCTAAAGCTCTTGCCAACCTCATAGTGCCTTTCTTAGGCAGTGTCTCAAGGACGTAAAAACTCCATGTAAAAACAACCTCAAGGTTATACTGCTAAACACTAGGAATCTTAACATGAAATTGTGCTCACTGAAAGAAGTTCTCACCTTGGAAAATGCAGACATTTGTGCAGTCACAGAGACCTGGTTCAAGGCTGTGAAAAGCAACCCAGCCATACCGGGTAACACCACCTTCCAAACGTTCAGACCACAAACTGCAAGGGTGGAAACTAAAGGAGGCGATGTATCAATTTTCATTAAAGATAATACACTTCCAGTTTGGTCAAACAGCAGGACTCCCTGGACATACTTCAGATGCAATTAACTGTCGGTAGGGCACCTATTCAAAGTCACTGCTAGCTACCGGACACTCTCCATAAATCAGGACATCAACTCTGCCTATTTGGATCTACTTGAGTCTATCAAGATGCATCCGAACACCATGGTTTTGGGTGATTTGAACTACTCATCCACTGACTGGGTAAATTACTTGTGCTCAAACTCACTTGCCCAAAGGTTCCTCGACTTTGTTAACTCCAATGCCCTGCACTAGCTGGTTGACACACCCACAAGGGGTGCCAACGTCCCGGATCTGGTGCTTACCAATATGGGGGAACCACTGTAGCACCCCCCCCCCCACTGTGAGGTCTTCCTTGGTGAGATCTGAATACAAATCAGTCTCATTTGAAGTAACTATCACACCTAACCCACCCCCCAGCAGCAAAGCAGACTATAACCTCTTATGGGATGGTATAAATAGCTTCTCTGCACCTCCCCCTTCAGATGGAACTGGCAACCATGCAGAGTTCTGCACCAATGCTTTACACAAACACCTGTACAAATGCACCGACTCGGCCCTACCTGACAGGACTAAAGAATGCTTCAACAATGGGTGCCTGTCATTTTTAATAAACAGCACTTTTATTGAGCGCTAAATAATGGAAAGAAATGAGGAAATAACTTTCACCAAAAGTGGAGTTTTCTTTTTTCTCCACTGTTGTGCGACCACGGAATATGTATATTTAAGTTTGAGGGTACAGGAGGTGCTTGCCCTCCTATTAAAAAAAAGTTACCTCCAAGATTTGGCAAACGTTGTTACACTCCCTTTCTTTCAAACATGACTAAATAAAACCATTCCCTATCAACTGACATGGATGCCAGAAATGCATACAACATGCAAATTGTAAGACAATGCTAATGTACAAGACAACAAGGGTTCAAGAATATCTGTGACAGAGGTGGGGCAGGAGTAGTACAAGGACAAATGCAGCACAGGAGAACTCCATACACCACGGGACTTTTTACTCAGGCTTGTTCCCATATTATACTATTGAAGAGGAGATTACAGGCTGCTTTGTTTACTAGCACAAATCATACTAAAAATACACAGGATAAGTAAGGTCAGATGATTCAGCCAGATTTTACGTTTGCTAACATTCTTTGTTTGCATCCTTAAATCCAGTTTACATTTCCTTAAAGACATTTTGGAAAACAGATGAAAAACATGATGTCCTCTAGAACCGACACAGTGGATGTCCTTACTTTCATCGTTGCAGTATTCCTTACAAATGGGATTCCCAGCCGTGAAGCCCATCGTCCGGCCAGTTTACCAAAGTCTACCATTGCTTTAATGTACGCTGAACGTCACCTGCACACTTCTTGCATGAGGTAGGGCACAAAGGTGACGTTCAGGCGTACCATCCTCAGAACTGTTTTGCTGCCAGTCAGAATGCTGTTTTAACTAGTCTGTTACCTCCATCTGTTTTTTTCATCATTGTTCTGTTTGTTGGCTTTCCTGTGCTTACTCCTCACAGTTGCAGATAAGTACCCAGTTGGGTTTTTGGTTACTTTTTATTTTCTGCTGTTTGGGGTTAACGTCATCCAGGAAGGGTAAATGTCAGTGTGGGAGACCGATTCCCCATAAAGACAGCCATGATAAGTGTCTTTTTTGCCTAGGTGCTGCTCACGACCATACATCTTGTTCAGTTTGTCAGATGTTTATCCCCAAAACTCTTCGTAGTAGGCTTTCTTCCCTTTCCTTTCATCTTGAGCACCAGCGTCTTAAGCTTCTTGCTGTGGACACTATGGATGGAACTTTCTGCCCTGAGGGTCAGTCTTCAGAGAAGAAGATGGCATAAGGTAAGACCAGAATCTTCTGCTGTCCAGCCTCTGCTGGTAGTTTCTCCTGAGGTTATTATGAACCCGGAGGCTCACCCAGTTGTTTTGTCAGATTTTTCTACCACGTCTGGGTTGGAAGCTGGCAAGGATCTGGTGGGCAGCATGTCTGACGAGGCTTTGCAGGCGTCTGTTTTGGGTGTTCAGAGGGAACCACAGCTGACTGTTTCTGAGGGGTTTCACACTTTCTCCTACTGCAGATGTGGAATGGTGTCGTGAGTCTGGCCCTTCTCAGGTTTCTAAGACAGATGTCCCCTTAAAAAAGGAACAGAAAACTAATCCTGTTTCTTCTGCTCCGAGGGATCCACAAAGGGAGTGGCATGTCTTTACTCAGGTGTTATTTAATGCTTTACTGTCGTTGAGGCCTTCTCAAGGGGTTTCAGTTCCTGCTCCTCCTTGGTCTTCCTCTTCCCCTAAAAGGCCCATGGGATTGCATTCTTCTGAGGTGGATTCTGATGATGACTCCCCTTGCCTATTCTACTAGACTACAAGTCTGAGGAGGATTCTCATACTCTAGATAATCCTTCTGAGGAAATTTCTTTTGAGGACATGATCTCTAGGACGATGGAATTTTTTAAGTGGGACTGTGCCCAGGTTTCGGATATCCATAAGAGGTCCTATGAGTTATTGAAGATGGAATCTCATAAACCTGCAGCCATTCCTCCTGTCTTGCTGCTTTACTGGATGTTTTTTCCACCGCCTCTAAAGTCCTGGATTCTATGGCCCCTGCTCCCAGGAAGTCTGACAAGTTTTATAGGGTGCCTGAGGTTGTTCCTTTTTGTTTAAATGTCCTGGTCCTGACCCTTTGGTAGTGTCTGCAGCCTCTGATAAGCCATCTCAATTGCTTCCTTCGTCCAAGTCAGTGCCTTCTGACAAGAACAGTAGAACCATGGATAGGCTGGGTAAGAAGATTTATGCTTCGGCTACCCTAGCTTTTAGGGCTATTACTTATCAGACCCATATCTCTAGGAATGTCTTCGCTCTTCTTTCTCAGGCTTGTCAGATTCTCTCTGCTCTTCCAGACTCAGAGTAAATCTTCTGCTCTTTCCTTGCTTGGGACTTCCTCTCAGGTAGTTTGTCATTCTATCAAATGTAGTTATGATGCAGCAGATGCCAAGGACTGCTACTTCGGGTTCAGTTCTGAAGAGATATTCAAGGCTTTGGCTTCAACCTTTGCCCGATGATATTAAGGTGAAGTTGATGGATGCTCCTCTGGATAATATTCTCTTGTTTGGTGAAGCAGCTGCTAGTTTAAGTCTCTTCAAGACAAAGGGAAGACTTTATGTATTTATTTTACATTTGTTGACCGGGAAAGTCCATCTGAATACTTGTCCTTTTTCAGTGGAGGCCCGGGGGAAAAAAGTTCCATACATACATACAGAAAAACTGTTACATTAAACAGTTAAACCACTGTTACAGACACAGTACATAGGATAAAAGTCATTCATTCTGTCATATATATATATATAAATCTGACTTGTTATAGAGTAACAATTAGGAAGCAATGTAGGGGTTTACAGCAGCTTAAGCATGTCTTTGTTTTTCCTGTGCCTAAATTTCAGTGAAACTACCCTTCTACGCCAGCCTTTATTCATAGGTAGTCTCGTCCTCCTTCTAAAGGTAAAAGGGTAGTAAATGGACTCCTCCTGCCAAGGCCACTCAGACTGCAAGGACTCTGTACTATTCAAGAGGTGCCTGTGTCCCAAAGGGGGAAAGGGTTTTATTCAAGAATGTTTCTAGTCCCCAGAAAAGAAGGTACTTGAAGACCTATTCTAGACCTCTCCCATCTAAATACTTTTCGGAAGGTGTCCTCCTTTCAGATGTTATCCCTTAAAAGTCCCTTTTTCCTCTCTTGCTCCCTCAGGCCTTTCTGGTGTCTCTGGACCTCAAGGATGCTTATCTCAATATTTCGGTCCATCCTCTTTTCAGGAGACTTTGCGTCTCTCTTTCTCTCTCTGTTGCTTCTTGGCATTTTCAGTTCTGTGCTTTGCCCTTTGGCCTCTCTACTGCCCCAAGGGTGTTCACCAAAGGCCTTGCTCCTGTGATTGCCTTTTGCAGGCTTCAAGGGATCCAAATCTTTCTTTATTTGGCCGACCTGTTGATTCAAGCATCTTCTCCAGAGGTCCATTTGCAAAATCTTTTTACCATTCTCTTCTTCAGAGCTTGGGGATCACAATAAACTTCAAAAAGTCTTCCCTGACTCCTTCTGAGGATCATGTCTTTCTGGGTTGCAGGTTTCAAACGGTGCCAATGCTGGCATCCCTGCCTCCTCCAAAGGCATTAACTCTCATTTCTTTCTTTCAAACACTTCTTCCCCTAATCTCCATTACAGCCAGGGAATGTCTGAGAGCTCTAGGGTTCATGGCTTCCACTATTCCGATGTTCCCTCTGGCCAAGCTCCACATGAGAAAGTTCCAGTGGTTTCTGAAGTCGGTGTGGCTTCAGCATGTGCATCCTCTAAACTTTCCTGTTCCTCTTTTCCTGTGTCTCAAAAAAGAACTTCTGTGGTGGATTCAGCAGTTGTCGCTGAATCCAGGATTCCCTTTTCAGCCTCCTCTTCCTTCACAGGATCTGTTCAGACGGATCAGATGTGGGATGGGGAGCAACGTTTGGCTCCCTGAGGGTTCAGAGGGTGTGGTCAACATCAGCGGAAGGAGCACATCAACATCAAAGAGATGAGGGCTCTTATGCTGGTTCTTCAGGCCTTTCATCCTCTCTTCTCTCCAGGGCCTCTCAAGGTATTCATGGACAATACCACAGTCATGTGGTATATCAACAAACAGGGGGGGGGGACGAAATCTTACCATCTTTGCCAGCTGGCACTTCTGGTATGGGATCTGGCTATCCAATATCGGGTGACTCTTCAGGCAGTTTACATTCCTTCAGATCGGAGTGCTGTGGTGCACAATCTGAACAGGTCCATCACTCAATCCCACGAACGGATGTTTCACAAGGATGTGTTTCTGGACATTGTTCCCTAGTGGGGTACTCCTCAAGTAGATCTTTTTGCCTCCCCTCTAAACAGACAACTTCCTCTGTTTTGTGCCAAAGTCCAGGTCCTCTGGTATGGAAGGTGGATGCCCTCTCCTTTTCTTGAAAGTGGATGTTTCCCGCTCCTTCCAAGAGTCCTGGTCATGATTCAACAGGATGCTCTCAAAATCCTGTTGGTGACTCCCTTTTGGCCACGACAACATTGTTTCCCTCTACTTCTGCATCTAGCCAGGGCAATCATCACAAGTTACCCCACAGGGTGGCTCTCCTCATACAAGACAAGGGGTCTCATCCATCCCCACTTGTCCATGCTTCAGCTGACACTGTGGGGGATAGGGCTTTGATTCCTCATAGACAATATTTTTCTTTTTTTTTTTTTTTAAATCTTTTTATTAGATTTAGGTGTTTTCATTAATAACATACATACATACCATATACATAAATCTAAAACAGAAACATACTACAAATTACAAAGAACTATATACAAATCTCATCTATACCCTAATACAATAAATCCCGTACATCGTCAGTAACATCATATCAAAATATGATCCAGTAAGAATTTCCAAAACTCCTTTTGTATAGGCTGCTGCTTCATAGAATACCACAGGTACTTGTGTGCATATAAATGCTTTCTGGCTACTTGCTTAAAACCTTCCCATGACAGTGCCATCCTGTTTTTCCAATTTAACGTGATATAGTACTTCAACAACATAAATAGGGCAATTAGAACATGTATTTGATTTTTACTTATTCCTGGAGGAGGAATATGTAGGAGAGTAAATTTCCATGATAGAGTTGTTTTCTCGTATCCCATCTTTTCTAACTTGACCCTTAAAGCACACCAGAGCTTATATGAGCATTTGCAGCTCCAAAATATGTGTATGATATCTGCCACCTGAGTAGGGCAAAATTGGCAATTAGCTGGTGTGTTGTGGTACAACTTGTTTAACACTTCAGGTGTATAATAGGCGTTATTTACTAACAAGTTGTGTATATTTTAGTTTTTGAAGGGGTATAAATTTGGAAAATTTTTGTATAGCTTGGGCGATTTTGTTGGTAGTAATTGATGGGTCTTGTTTTGTCCAGTAGTTAGAGTGTATACATTCTTTGTTGTATTTAATAGGAATAATAACTTTATATACATTCAAAATCATTTTTTTTTTTCGGTGAAACAGGTCCCATAGGGTTCTACATGTAGATATATCTGTATAGGAGGTAGTAGGATCATCCCAGAACTTACAACATAGCTCTTTTAATTGTATTAGTATGACTGTATATTTGGACTGGAGATTTAATTTGCTCCTCATGGTAGTTGCTGAATCATGTTTGAATGGGAGAAAGTCTGCTATAGATTTATCCCTCAACAGTGGATATGGATCTAGGTTAATCATCTTATTTAACTTGATGTTAGGGTTAAGATGAATGGGCTGAAGTGTCATATAGGCAGAATATAAATTCAAGGAATCAAATAGATTCTGAATGATTATGATTTCTTCCTTTAGATCCCTATGTATTTTATATTTCTTCCTACTGTCCTTATCCAAAAAGGGAAGTGCCTTTGGGTTAAACTGTAGTGATCTAATACAGTTATAGTATAGTTTCACCCAGTTCGGGTACCACTTAGTGGAGTCATTTATATATTCTGCGATGTTGATTATCCTGCTACATTTGATTATTTCATAGTATAGTCTCAAGTCAGGGAAACCCATATCACCTTTTTCTTTTGGGTATATAAGTTTCTGGTAACCTATTCTAGTGGGTTTGGGGTACCATAAGAATTTCGAGAGCTCTTTTTGGGTGTTCTTAAAGAATTTGTTTTGTATCAGGGTGTTAGATGCGTTGAGTACGAATAACAGTCTAGGGAGTACATTCATTTTTATGATGGCTATTTTAGATATGAAAGGAAGTTTAAGTTGTACCCATCTGTCAAGGTCTTTTTGTATAGTTGACCACAAATTACTTATATTTTCCCTGATAGTATTTATGTGTGTCATGATAAAATAAGATTCCTAGATAATGTAGTTGGTCTTTAATCTTGATCTTTTGTGGGGTAAATAAACTGGGGTATTGCGAGAAGGTGTTTAAAGGGAAGGTTATCGACTTTTCCATATTAATTTTATAGTTGGAGAACTTGGAGAATGTATCTATTGATTTTATAATTTTACAGAAATCTGAACTAGGAAGGGAATAATATATGTTTAAGTCGTCTGCATAGGCAAAGAATTAAATTTTTGTATTAAATAAATCCGGGATGCGGTAGAAAGTTTTGTTTTAATAGAAATAATGGTTCTATAAACATATTAAACAAGAGAGGTGATAAGGGACAACCTTGTCTTACCCCATTATTAATTTCTATCCTCGATGAACTATACTTATTTATTTGTAATATGGTATAAGTCCTCATATGAAGGGCTTTGATGTACTGGATGAATACTGCAGGGATGTTGAATTTTGGGAGGATAGCGGTTAAGAACTCCTTGTTAATTCGGTCAAATGCTTTAGAAGCATCAATAGCTAATGTATATATGGGTATTTGTTTAATCGAAGATAATGATATCATTGCATCTAGAGTAAGTGTTTGGTCCACTGTTTGTCTACAATTAATAAACCCAGATTGTTCTAGTGATATAATATTTGTGATGACAGATCTAAGTCTGGTGGCTAAAATAGTCGCCATGATTCTCATATCTAAATTAATGATAGAGATGGGCCTATAATTGTGAGGGTTTCTCGAGTCAGAGTTAGGTTTGGGAAGTAGAATAGTTCTAGAGGCATTTAAATGGAGAGCACTAATACCAAATTGAGTAATATGCTTAAAAAGATGATACAAAATAATGGACATTTTTGAAATGAAGCATTTATAAAATTCAGCTGATAAGCCATCTGGGCCTGGCGCTTTGTTAATCTTTAGACTGTTGATTGCTATAATAATTTCCTTTTGTGTAAAAATCAGCCGATTCCTGATGTTCTTCATTGATTTTGGGGAATGTTAATTGATTAAGAAATAATTGCAATTCCTGGTCATAATAAGACGGGGGAGGGGGGTGATAAACATTTGTGTACATCTTCTCAAACACTTTGATTATGTCCTGTGTATTATTATATTTTTTATCTTGGAAAGTAATCTCTGGGATAGTAGGGATAGGTTTATGCTGGTTAAGTAACCTTGCTAAAAATTTGGAAGGGAGTGGAGCCCATTGCGAGTAGTTGGCTAGGTTTTTAATTTCTTGAAACGATAGGTTCTCTGCCTGAATTGACAGAAGGTTTCCTTGAAGTTGGGCTATTTTATTTTCCAAATCCAGGGAGTATTTCTGTTGTAATTCTAGTTCAAGTTTAGCTATTTCTTTCATAATGCTCTTTTCTTTGTTAAGAGTGATTTTCCTATGGTACGAAGATTTATTAATTAACACACCCCTGATCATTGCTTTCGTAGTAGCCCAAGTTATATCAATCGGCCAGTCGTCCTCGGATAAGGATTGAATACATTTATCAAGAAGTGTTTCAATTTCTTGCAGAATATCATATTTTTTAAGTAAATTAGGGTTTAAATGCCACCATAATGTTCTATTTTTCGGGATGTAATTAGATGTCCAATCTAATGCTAGTGTAATTCTGGAATGGTCTGAAAAAAAGCCTAGGTTCTGTATAAAGGGAGAAGTTATAATCAAGAAAGATGTCTGAAATTAGGAAGAAATCTAGTCTGGACCAACACTTGTAGCATTGAGAGAAAAAGGTAAACCCTTTATTGGATATATGTGGAGATTGACGGGTATATGGGTCAAATAAGTTGAAGTCATTTTTAATTTCAGAGATTGCTATTGAAGCTTGTATATTATATTTGGATTTAGTATTGGTTCTGTCTGCCTCTGGGTCTTGAATGGAGTTCCAATCTCCCCCTAAAATGTAATAGTGATTAGGAAAGGGTGTTAGCAATTTATAAATACTCATCAGGAAGTTCTGTTGCAGAATGCACGGAGCATAAATATTAACTACTAAAATTGGTTTATCTATATGATTAAGTCTAGCTACGAAGTAGCACCATCTACCTTCTGGATCTGAATCCTGTCTTATAATGTCATAGTGGAAGGGATTTTTAATAATAATTGCCACCCCTGCCTTGTTAGTTTTGTTTCCTGCGGCTATAATAGTTTTAATCCACTTTTTCCTCTGGATGGGGCTCCACTGTTCATTTAATAAATGGGTTTCCTGTACCATAATAAAATCTAATTTGTCTTTAAAAATTAAGTGTAAAAAAAGTTTCCTTTTATTGTCTGCTGGCAGCCCCTTAACATTCCATGAAGCTAATGTCCACATGCTATCTGTAAGTAGTGTAATTGTTGCTTGTGTTTGTGTGTCTGGGTATAAAAAATTTGTACAAAAGGATGCCATGGATAAAACATTTTCTCTGGGTATAGATGAGACACTCTTCCTGTCATAATCCCGTGCCTATCCACTAATTCTCCTAACCCGGAAGAGCATGGGATATGCCTGCTTGTTTCATAAAGACCTGATAACTTGTAGAAATAAGAAATCTTTTCCATTTTTATTAACTTGGCCACAAACCATGAGATGTATCCCATCCCAAAAAAACTATCTCTACAGAGCATAGAAGACTGAACTATCCTAACAAACCAACCCTGGTCCACAGATCATAGCAAATAAAGAGATATTGTGAGATCTACATGTTAGCCAAACTAACCCAGGGAGACAAATAATTAGAAAGGATCTGTCACAAATACGATTTACCTATACTACATTAAAGTTTAACAGCTACTCTATCTAACATGAACTAATCAAGTTCGAGCCTATAAAAAACAGGGCCCTCGGAAGGAAATACTCCCCTTACAATAAAAATTAGAGTGAACTTGAACGACCGACTATAAATAAACGGAATCCACCACCACCTCTCAAATGGGTGATAGCCTAAATTTCTACAGGATGTTAGTTATGATATTTTTGTCACTGTATTCCTTTAATCTCAAATTGTTAATTTACTGTTTAGTAAGTCACTGCTCGCGCTGCCTCTACCTTCTGTGAGCATGTCATCTTATTCATATATTTATAAAATACTTATAACCAAAAGATAGATGGGCAATTAATTCCTTTATGCAATCTAAAAAAAATAAAAAAAAAGGTTGGCCGAGCAGTAACCAAATTACTTCTAGTCTATTAAATATTTATTAAACAGGAACATCCTGTTATGATGTTTTGAAGTAAAACTAAGTTGTCTGAGTACTCGTGTCTGAATATAAGCCGAACCACCCAGAATCATTTGTAGTTAGTACTCATTACCCCTCTTAAAACAAGGATACATTATTATTCTTGAGCCATACATGTATATATTTGGAAATCCTACGGACAATTCCTCTGTAGATCATTGTATACACAATTCTCCCATCACACCCGCATTGTCAAGCTGGTTTAGAACTACTCCGTTACTACTGAAATCCATCTATATTCATTATCCAATGAGCTAGCAAAAAAGGAACTTTTCATTATTAAGCAAACGATTGAGACATTAAAAGTAAAAACAAAGTTCAAATCCATACCATCTCATCCCATATTGGGTTATTGGGATTAAGTAACACTTTATAAATTCAGACCCTAGAAATCACTAAGGTACTTTAAAAAAGCTAAATTATACAGCTACCAACATGTATTTTCTAGATATTGAGCAGAAAAACAAGGTTTCTATATATACACTCCCTCCATCTATTATTTATATAGTAAAACGAGGAACAAAACAGGAATATTTAAATGCCATCCAAAAAGTCTGAATTACCATAAACAGTCTCCTTTGCTTTAGCGATCTAATCTAAAAGTTTATTATCTGTGTTGCCGAAACTGCTGTTAAACCAGCAGGGAATTTAAGATAAACTGTCCGTTTATATTAAGTTTTGCGTGGTTGAGCCATATATTCTGCAAAATCTTGATGACAAGACCTCTTTTAGGAGTTCGGTTACTCACCGGAAAATCTTGATTCTTTCAGCAAAGAGCATATTTGATCATCCGTTTTAAGTCTCCATGGATTAGCGACAACCCCCCCCCCCCTCCTGGGTAAACTCCTGCTCTAATAGCCGCTGCAGCTTTAAGGAGCCGTTGCTCCCTGGGAGATAAGGGTCATGGTAAACGTAAAGTTCATCTGAAGTTCCGGCCTATAGGGATTTGTAGTTTGGTAACGCTATACCGGAACATGAGGAGGTTAGGCCTGGACAATTAATGATTCGGTCGGACTGAGCAAATGAAAATAAAATCGAGGATGAAGCTGAAGCTGGTCAGAGGAATTTCCCTCATATTATGCTAGTAAGAGGAACTCGTTAATAGTCATAATGGCAGTCTGTATTTTAGATCCATTTCTCTACTTGTAACTTATGTGGTTCATTCTCCGGATTTACCTTTAGACAATATTTTTCTGAGGATGTGCTGCAGGTCCTGCAGGAGGCCAGGAAAACTACTATTAGGAACTCCTACTAATCTAAATGGAAGAGGTTTTCTATTTGGTGTCTTTCTCGTGACTTGGACCCACTTTCTATTGATGCTCCTTTGGTTCTCTCTTATTTGTGCGAGTTGCTCAATGCTGGTTTGGCCTATTCTTCTATTAAGACCCACTTATCAGCACTTTCTGCTTGTCTGTCATAAACTCCCCCGTTAGCTTCTAGATTTGAGGCTAAGCAATTTCTTAAAGACGTCCTTAATATTAGACCTCCCAGGAAGCCTGTTCCTCCTCCCGGGGATCTTAATTTCATTTTGGAAATATTAACAGAGGCTCCTTTTGAGCCTGGTTCAGCTTCCTTGCAACAATGTTCTTAGAAGACCGTTTTTTTTTTTGTTAGCTCTTACTTTTGCCAGACAGGTGTCTGAGTTGCAAGCCCTTATGGCTTGTCCACCTTTTTTGATATTTCATGAGGACAGGGTGTCCTTGTGTACTAATCCTTCTTTCATGCCCAACGTGGTTATCAGTCTATTAATTTTCCTACTTTTTCCCCTCTCTTCAATCTGACAGTGAGAGGGTGCTGCATACCTTAGATGTGCATAGACAGCTCAGATTTTATTTGGACAAAATTAAAAATATCAGAAAATCTGATCAGTTATTTGTTTCCTTTCATCCTACGTCTTTAGGTTTGGCGGTTTCCAAGCAAACTATTTCCACTTGTATTTCAAAGGCTATTTCCCTGTGTTATACTTTTCATGGCATGAGTCTTCCTCCTTCTGTAAAGACTCAATCCATTAGAGCTGTGGCTTCTTATGGAGATTTTTTCAAAGGCTTAGACACCAATTCTATTCTTGAAGCTGCTACCTGGCCTTCTGTGCAAACCTTTACCAAACATTACCAGTTGGATGGTATCTCCAGAGCCAGAGCTGGTTTTGCTGCTGCCATTCTTCATGGCTTCTTGGAGGGCTCTGCTGCTTCCTCCACCCAAGTTTCTTCTTGAGGTTTGGCACTCTTCCATTTGTAAGGAATATTGCAGCGGTTAATGTAAGGACATAGTACAGTTGTGTAAAATCTTACCATAACAGTAAATGTCCTTGCCTTCACCACTGCAGTATTCACTCCCTGCCTCCATCCCCTTGGTCTTTTTTTCCTTCTTGGATGTGTAGGTTTTCCTTGGACTGCTGTTTCTACTGGCACAATCGGCTCTGGGGATGGTATGCCTGAACGTCACCTTTATGCCCTACCTCATATGCAAGGAGTGTGCAGGTGACATTCAGTGTACCTTAAAGCAATGGTAGACTTTGGTAAACTGGCCAGACGGTGGGCTTCACCGCAGGGAATCCTATTTGTAAGAAATACTGCAGCAGTGAAGGCAAGGACATCCACCATTACGGTAAGATTTTACACAACTGTACTTTTGACATAACTGGAAATCCTACACCATGAACATGATTTAAAGAATATTTAAAGGAATAGGCTTATTCTAGCACTAAAGCTGACAGTTCCCCAACCCACTTGCCTAACAGCAGAATACTGTACTGCCAATTAGAAACAGTGAAAAGTAATTGCTTTGTTCAAAAGCAGACCAGACAACAGTAGCTAATACATCTGCTAGTGCAGTGTAATGTACCAACCACTATAATAATAACCGCAAAAATGGCTTGCTTCTTTTCTGCAGATATCACTGCATCTGTTTAAGTTATGGACTCACTGATGCACACTGCCAGTACCAGTGAAGGAAGGAAGGAACAAAACAGATAGTGCAAGGAATTATGACTATGAACTGTTAATGAGCTTCATCCTGTAGTTCAGGGTTTGAATCCCTCAGCCTCAATCTCCCTAGTGTGTGACTCTAAGCAATTCTCTTACCCACACAAAATAGCCCATATGGATCAGTGTTCTACTACTCCATAACAAATATGGACAGACACAAAAGGAAACAAAATCTTACTACAATGTATGTGACAGTCACCCTACCAAAACACCTGACTTTTCCACTTGTTAAACTACACTTGACAGCAAGCAGGTGTTTGATCACATACTTCACAGGAAAGAGTGGTTGGTCATGATGAACTCCTGTATCTATTAAAAAAAAAAAACTGAGGAGAAGGAAATCCAGTATGAAACTATAACAAAATACACCAAGGCACAGCTAATGCTACGTTCTGTAGTCAAATTAGGTCAAGGGAACATACACAGGAGGAAGGATATAAAAATGAGCTACGTCAGTTCAGTGCACCCCTCTTTACATATGGGTAAATGAAACTAAACAGAAAAATAATGACATCTGTCCCTGTAACATCAATTAAGTAAGAGAACTGTCAACCAAATGTTACTTATGAAAACGAACCCTGCACATCAGGTATAGAAGATTTAAACCAGCATACTTGTCTGAAAACACAAACTTAATCAAGTATATTTTGTAATATAGTTTTTATTTTGCAGGTCACACTTTCTTCTGTATCTGTAATTATCCCTATGTACTTGTTAACTAAACCATGTGAAATGAATCCTGTTTTGAAAACTAATTTTTAAGGAATGCAATTCAAGAATCTATATATATATATATATATATATATATATATATATATATATATATATATACACACACACACACACACACATACATACACTAATACATTGTTTTTTGGTCACCATTTGTCACCAAAATACATCTAGAATGCCTGATCATCATTCTTTTAATGATACTTGACTATTTTACATTCTTTCCTTAAATCACATGTTCAATAATTAATATGCATACCAGAGTTATTTTAAATCATGAACTACTTGCATTTCCCTTATAAGTTTATGACACAGCTTTTGCCAACCACCCCCCATGACTAAGGAAAGTGGAATCAAGCAAACGTTCTATATTTAAAGTGTGCCTGTTTGCGCAAGCTGCTTCTGTTAACTGCCCTATTTCCACTCTCTCTCTGTATAGTTATGCAAAATATTGTGGCTTCCCATACTTCTCCTAATGTCCAAACAAGGCAGGAGAGTCTCCCACAATGATCAAGATAGGGTAGTATACTTCTGCTAAAGAAAAATCCACCCACAAATGTTTGTGGTTTTAGCATCTGTCAGGGAAACTTAGGCAGGCAGACCATTTCTGGGCAATAACAAGGACAGTCTTATCATAAAATCACTTGACTCACCTCAGTGAAAACTAGTAATCAATTTTTTTCATCATACAGCAGCTTATTTTAAACATTCAAAGCAATTCACATGGTAAATGGGCGAACTCATTTGAACCCAAGTAACGGAGTGTGTGCTCAGTCTACAAACATTCTAGATTTTTTCTGCTTCTGTCTTTTCTTCAAAAGCACCCCACATCATTCATTCTGACACTGCAACAACACTGTGTTAAACAGCTATATAAAAAAGACTGCCTTTTCAAGCAATTCTGTTCATTTAAACACCAGAGGACAGTTTTTCATCACTCCTCTACATAATTTCAAGCCACCCATGTGGCAATAACATCCATATAAATATATGTGATTACGCTGTGAAAGTCAGGGGAAAATAACTTTGTTATACACCTATCCAACACACAAAAATCACTGCAACACGGGTGTAATACATGGAAAGCCATGATTATTACATGGGGCCATACAACTGTCCAGATTTTCACAGGATGTCCAGAGTTTTACTTCATACTTTTGGTCCGTTCCTCATAAAATTTGCTGTTTCTGGCAAATCATTGAGGACTGAAGTCACTAAACAATGACTTGCATTTGATTTTTTTTCATATCCTTCAAAAAATGCATGCAAGCACAACTCCTGTCCATTCTAGCAACTGTCCAAGTTTATAAGAGCAATATTTAAAATCTGTCCTTACTTTTGGACTCTCAACCCCCGCCCACCCCATAATTTTAAGCTTTGTCCAGATTTCAAGCACTAAGAGGTTGAGAGGTTATGTTTGGGGGGCTACAGATAAGCACATTACTAACGGAAGACCTAATCTCAACAGTACTTAGGTGTGCCAAAGCACTGTTAAGATTGTGCCTCATGCTAAAGACAAACAGTGAGCAAAGTTGAAGAACAAAACAGCAGAAGGTGGTAAACAGCTTTTAAATTTTGTTACTTCACTCTGCCACACAAACTCAAAGTGTGGCAGAACAAAATACTGAGAAGCTTTTAAAGTCTTTAGTTCAACAAAGGGGTACTTCTTTTCTGTGTGCTGTCTGTCTGCAGAAATTGATTTACTGGCTTTCAGTGGCTTTGAAACCTGGTATACTTCTTCATGTTCATACACACAGATAAAGCTCCATGCAGTTGTTGTAGTGTCTTTTGGCTTTTCCCGGTTAGGGGTCGCCAAAGCGGAACTCCAGTCCGCTAATGATTGGTAGTTGATTTTTACGTGCCGAGTTACCAGCCCTGACGCACAACCTTCAACGAAGGTACGCCCATTCGCGCATGTCTTCACGCAGAAGACGCTCTAGCTGAGAATCGAACCAGACAGTGTCTTACTGTGAGGCGGCAATGCTACCGCAGCACCACCACCGCGAGTAATAACAATTATAACTGGGTCACTGATCATTACACTTTACTGTGTGTTCTTGTCATAGATGCCAAGACTCACCTCTACAGCTTTGCCCTCAAGGTGAATTTCTTGGCATCAATGTCTCAAACACATAAGTTGGTTAAGATCACAGACCCGATCATAACCCTCTATGTTACTCTGCAATACAAATGTCAGAACCCTCTTATAAATAATGACACTGCCCCCCCCCACACACACACACACAGAAAGACGTAGCACACTATGCTGCAACAACAAAAAGGTGGGAAAAAAGTATGGTACAGTGAAGTTTAACGACTTTTAAAGCTGTTGGGTTGATAACAGTTGCACTTTGCTTTTGAACACTTTGTTTAGGAGTGCAGCGTGGTATTGCACCTTTTAAACACATCATGCAGATAACTTCAGTTTTGTGTTCTCAAAATGGATCCCAATATTCAGCTCTTCAACTTTCCTCTTGAGGTGAATTTCTTAGACTCAATTTTAAGAACACAAATCAAACTGGTTATGATTGGTAAAATGATCATAATCCTTAGTCTTCTTTTGAAAGACATTCTCTGTACAATCAGTGAAAACAGCTGCAAAAGATGTACACATTTTGTCCAACATTGTATACTTTTGCACAGTCATACTAAATGTCAGCATATTCTGGCCAGTCCAACTGACAAACAGGCCAAATGTCTGACTGTGATGACATATCACAGTAACATGGGTTTGACAAGGCTCTATTCTCTGGTGAAGGGAGGATACGACAGCAGCTGTAGACCAGCTTTCTTACCTCGTATGGGGCTATAAAAATATATGGAATGAATATCACTGCTGGGAGTCCAAAAAGGGCACTGCTCTTTAACATGCTAGTGGAAGTAGACTGTAATTAGTACGATCATGCATGACAACAAAGTGCTACACTACTAACAGTACACATTTCTGCCTACAAGAAGTTAAATGTGTGTAGACCACATTATCTGCAGTCTTTGAAATGGGAGCTGGCCTTCTAATCCCCTTCCAGTGATATAATCCATATCAGCCTATCTATATAAAAAAAAAAAAAAAAACAAGTAGACTAAACTACCAAGAGCAAAAAAGGGCTGAAGCAAACCCATATAAAATTCCTTAAAAAGGAGAAAGATTATTTGAACTAATTCCCAACACACTGTGAACAATCAAGAAATTCATTAGAAAAAAAACAGACTACAATCAGACAGAAACTCAATTTAATTCAATAAATATTACAAAAATGTTTGGTACCATTTCTCTCCAGAGCTTAGTCAATTCATGGCAAAAAGAAATTTGGAGATGAGAGGAGATACAAACCTTTACAGAAGTAGATGAGGAGTTAGAGCCTGGGAAAGTTTTAGGTGCTGAGCTGACAACTGCCTGCAGCCACTAGTCATAAGGCTGAAGTGGAATGACTGGCTCATGTAAGATCAGCAGATGTCTGACCCCACTACAGCCTCTCCAAACCTCCATTTTGAGTAGTAGCATAAAGTGGAACTGTAGAGACTCCACAATTTTTCAGATATGGATATTTCTCTTTGCCTCTGGCACATTTCCCAAGTTGCCTAGCAGAATGAAAAGGATGGCCAGTTTCACAGTGCTCAGAAAAAAAGGGTGCCTACTGTACCCTAAGCTACGTTTATCTGTCAAAGTCTGTTGGTGTTTTCTCTGGTTATTTTTAGCAGTGTTTCTCAGAGGTCAAGCCTCCTACTGTGCAATTAAGAGGCTGTCTCTCAGAAGCTATACCTTAAACAAATACCAGGCCCTGACAGATGAAGACATTAATGTAAAGTCACTGTTGCATCATAGGTTGGTACTAGGCTATCGGCCCTAGGGCCTATACAAGCCTATTCCCTGGATATTTCTTCCCACAATATTTACTTCCCTGGACCCCTATCTAGCAGGGTGACTGACGTGATCCCAGAGGTGAATTTCCTATCTCCCATCCAATTGTCAAGGTTCCTTTTGAAGAGGGCCAAGGAGGCGCTCTGCTTGACATGTATGGGCAATCTATTCCAGAGTATGGGGAGTCTCTGGGTCAGGAACCTATCCCTCCAGCATGTTTTCTTCATTGTGATGACAAGGTTTAGATCCCTGGGGCATGTGGCTCTGAGGGATTGGGATTTCTTTAAGTGGAGCATGTCCAACAGCTCAGGGTTTGAAATGGCCTTGTATGTTAAGCAGAGATCACCTCTGAGTAAACAATATGCCACAGAGTATAGCTGGAGTTCTTTTAGACGGTCAGCATAGGGCATCTGCTTTAGGCCTGTGATTCTTTTAGTGAGGTATTTCTGTGGCCTTTCCAGCTGTTGCAGATGTCTTGTGAGGTACATACCAAATGGGGCGTTGTACTCTATAATGGGTCTAATGAGGGATGAGTACAGTGGGACAATGACCTCCTTTTTTCTGGATGAAAAGCCCCTAGTGATGAGGTGTGTCACATAGGATTTCCTGACTGTTGTGGTGATGTGGTTATCAAAGGTGAGACCACTGTCCACCTGTGTCCCCAAGTCTCTCATCACACTTTCAGTGTTTAGTGTACTGCCACCTATGTGGTAATTCATGGCTACATAGTTTTTCCCAAAGGGGATAATTATACATTTCTTGGCATTAAGCTTGAGCCCATGGCTCTGGCACCAAGCATCTGTTTCTGTACGGCCCTTTTGTAGAGTATCCACAAAATTTGGGGATTCAATAATGGCTCCCAGTTTACAGTCATCTGTGAACTTTGTTAACCAGAGTCCCTTAGTGTTGGCCTGTACTTCAGAGAAGTAGATGCTAAACAAGAGCGGTCCCCGAACTGAACCCTGAGGCACTCCACCTGTCTGGAGTTGGATTTGGAGTCGGCTACTTTTACAGTCTGGGTTCTGTCAGTAAGCAGCGGAACTCCAGTCCGCTAATGATTGGCAGTAGATTTTTTTTATGGTGCCGAGTTGCCAGCCCGACGCCCAACCTTCAGCGAAGGCACGCCCATTCACGTATGTCTTTCGGAGGCCACTTGACTGCGGGGAGGACATGCAGACTCCACACAGAAGGCAATCCAGCCGTGAATCGAACAGGAGAACCTCTTGCTGTGAGGCAACAACACTACCGATGTACCAACCTATGAACCTAAATAACTACTGCATGTAGCAACTGATTTGAGAAATAAACCTTCCTTTTCTGAGAGAATGCAATGCACACTTCCTTCTTTCAAGACCCCCCCCCCCCCAGCAAAATATGCTGCTACTTCCTCCATCAGAACTGTTAAATACCACACTTCAGCTTGCCTGCATAAACTTATCATTTTATCTATGTTAGACATACTGGAAGTGAATTTCCGATGTCTTCATCAGCTACCTTGACTAACCTATTCAAAGCACTGCTAAAATGCTGACAAAAATAAGAAGTGTACAAATACATGCAAACAAGCAAATGAAGAAGCAGGAGAAACTTTAAAAATGCAACCTCACTCCTGCTTTTCTTCAAAAGACTGTATACCACAAAGATTTATATAGCCTTTCCAGCAGATATTGCACATTTGGGAGTTTACAATCAGAAAGCAACTAAATTCAACATAAACCTCTACACATTCACAAACTGTAAGCAGTGTTAATGTCTCTATAGGTATGTTTTGCCAAGCAGCTCAAAAACTGAAAGCCTATTAAATTTAGCTCTTTGTTCCCTAGATAAACATGATACAAGATGAAAAGCATCAAAGCACTTACAACAAGGCTGGGATTATAAGAATTGCAAGCCTACTTTTTTAAATTTATTTACTGCAACTATTGTTTCTATAACCTAGAAAAAAGAAGCAAAACTTCAGTTGATAATATTGTACTCTACCATAATCCTGGAAGCCAATGTGTGTTCAAATCCAATCCATTGGTTCAAAGGACTAAAGGACTATCCTACTGTACAATATGAATGACTGGCAACCCTGGGGCAGTTGCCAGACATTTAGAGGGAAAAAGGCTTCAAGGAAATAAGTACACCTCTACTGCTTTTAAGTTGTGCCATGTGTGCATTGCCAGCTTATGTCACTACACAGATGTGAAGATTTGTAGAGAGAGGAGCCTAAGGACAGCACCTTATTTTTCCAATATACAAGGCAAATCAAGTTTTGAAATTGTGAGCACTTTGGGGTCTGAGCTTCCCAAACTCTGCAAGCAGAGCTTTGTTATTACCTACCATCCCCTGTATTGACAGTCACACTCAAGTGCCCCAAAATGTGTGCGTGTGCTGTTTATATTAACAATAATAAATATTCGCAGTTTAAGCTAAGTTTAAATTTACCTGACAAAAATACAGATCTGAGTAAGACAATATTTTTTAAACTACATAAACTGCACACCCCAAAAACATTTTTAAGCTACAGCATTTTAGTGAGACATTTACGCGAGTAGTTTCTGCAGTGTGTGTTGTGTGTGTGTATGCATGCATATATGTATATATGTGTATGTGCTCGCGCAAAATTTAAAACAGATAAAAATGCTTTTAAACAAGCATTTCCTCAACAAGCGTCTTTCCTCACCCACTGAGTTCTGGATGACAGTATGACTGTATCTCCCACTGCCTTGATATAGGCAAGCTTTTTCTAATCCATTTTGCCTGTACAAGTTGACAGAAAAATGGTCCAGCTATCTAATTTAAGCCATCATATTCACTTACCTTAAAAATTACCATAGTAGAAGACAAATTATGGCATTCATACCCACTTCAAGTCTCAGTGACCACACCTACAGTAGACACAGACTGACACACACACACACACACACACACACACACCCACCAACCAAAGCTCAACAGCTTGAGGTGATGCCACTGTAAGCAGTTTGGTTCCCAAACTCTGAATAAGCAAAGTGTCTCTTATTTTCCATCCCAAGTGCATATGGTTTTGCTCTTTCTCACACAGGCACACACAAATGCATCTCTCTCAGTGTTCCAGGCCTATCCATGCCACTAGAAAAGTGGTTTTATGGCAACAATTAACATTTTTTTTAAACAGGCAGCCTCTATTTCAAGTGAGTAGTTTCAGTCGAAAGTAGAGTAGGGCAACAAGGGGCAGCCAAGCTCCGCCTAAGTGCAAAATCAGACAACCCAGATGCAAACTCTTCTTTTGCTCCAGCCAAAGATACATTGCCAGGTATCTAAAACAGATGACTTCAAGTGCCCTGACTCTCACTGTGACCACTGATGAACTGGTTTGGCAACCCTTGTCCTGCATACTAGTAACCCAAGAAATACTGCAGACTTTTAAAGGAAAAATGTCTTTGCCTGCTTCAGATTTTATCCGTCTAATTTTCATAATGTATTTCAAGTACTGGCAAAAATGACAATGAAATGAGCAAGAAGCTAAACACAAAGGTTTCCTTTCTCACCTTGTAATTTCTATTTCAGTTCCATTAAAGGACATCCTGTTTAAATACACTACTAGTAATATACGATGATCCTTTTTGTAAGGAAACTGCATCCTAACTTGTACTTTGACAACTAATTATTTCCAGTACGTTTTCAATCTATTTTGTAATGAAAATGGCTTTTCAGTGTTTCTGTACTTATGAGACTCTGATAATGAGTCACATCATCATCTTCCAAGTCTGTTTGAAACCGTGGCAACATAATTACTTAACTTTATTAAAACAGGAAATCACAACTCCATGAAGCAATCTGTGCAGAAAACAGAAAAAAAATAGATTCTATAAGGAATGCAAAGCACAAACAACTAAGGTACGGACAATTGACAATCAAAATCTACACTAAGTAAGACAGCAGAATTAAAATGCTGTCTTTAAACAGAGGGCTTCTTCAAACTTGCGCTGTTCCAAGGTAAACAAGACTCCTCACCTTTCGGTATCTGTAACCGCAGCATACTATTTGTATGCAGGTCTTAATAACCAAGCCAACCTGCTGGGCCACCAGAAGAGGGCACTCTTTCTGAGGAATGACACTGCTGGAGCTGATGCAGCACTGATTCAATGTGCCCTCAACAAAGCAATAGTGCGGAGGATTTACAGACCTATCAAAGGCAATGCACCACAAGTGGGAGCTGCTGTTGCATCCTTAAAGCAATGGTGCATACTTTGTTTTCCTCCTATTCCCTTGCTCTTTCTGTGCACGAAGCTCTGAAGGTCTCAGACATCACATGACAGACTTGTTTACGATTCTGGAGTGAAGGCACGTGATATACCTCCCCTTCCCCCACCTTTCTATAATGCTCACAGCCCTAACCTGCCATGATGAGTCAGAGAATGAAATGCTACTTCACAAGATGTTTTGTTAAATGTGTACTATAACCCTTAATTTCTGCCTTAAATATGTTGTCGACCCCAAACTGTACATTTCATCACTTGGCAGTGGATACCGTGCATCCATAAAAATGCTAGCACCTCACATTTTTATGATTTGGAAGAAAGAAATATTAAACAGGAACACAACCTTAAAAATCACTTGTGTATGCGTAGGCTTTGTTGTTTCTGAAATAAGATTTAAACTTCAGCATACAGAATTACATTATTTCTAACATATAACAAAATGTATTATGAATTATGTCTTCCTATATATAAATAACACAAAAATGAAAGATATTTTTAATGAATGAATAAATGAATTAAATTAAACCCATAGTAACTAGGGCAAGCAGATGTTTAAGACCTGTGTCTGTGCTGGGAAACAAAGTTATCATATGCAAATGAATAAAAGGACAACAGCCCTGTTGGCAAAATACTTTGTTAACCAGGTGACAAAAGAAACTAAAATAAAGCCAGCACATAAAACATTGCCTTCAGTTCTATTATTTATTCTATTATATGGGTGACACCAGGGAGAATAGAAACCAAAGAAACATGCTTCTTTATTTTAAACAAGAAAATTTGCCATTAAGAAATAAAAAATACATAATTTCCAAGAACAGTTTAGTAGAAAGGCATTTTGAATGCGATCTGTCTCCAATGGCAGCCATTCCCTAGTTTCAGCAGTAAGCAACACTGCTACAGCAGCTATCTCACACACTAGTCATTCTCTGTGGTGACAGCAATACTGCAAATGTACAGCAGTCCAAAACCACAAACTGTGTCCCAGACTGGAACCCAGACTGGAGCTGTGTCGTACAGCACAAGCAAGAAGCACACATTACTGTAGAAAGGGCAGGTTCTTTCAAGGTCATCAGTATCCTCTACTTAGTAAACAAAATTAGCCAACAAATGCACTTCTGCAACAGTGCCCTGAAAAACAGAGACTTGTATTAATCCATGATGACACTACCATGAAAAATGAGATTGCGACATTCCAAACCATAACACTCAATGAAAAGACTCTTCCATTTACATGTATGGTTTTATTTACTTGTTTATTTTATTTGCTTTTGCTTAGAGAAAACTACATCACCATCAGCCACACCAAGACAAAACGATCAGATACAATAAACAAGGCCAGAAGTTACTACTGCTGCTTTTTCAATGATCTATCGACAACTGGTTCAAGTGCACAATTTACTAAACAGCTGTAGTGTACAATGCCTAATGTTTTGGACACTATCAACAAAATGACTGCACTAAACAGCTACACAAACACTTAGGAAAAACAACCAGATGGCTGCTCAAAGCAAATTTATTTTTTGTGCAACAGACCTAAGAGACTTGACCCTGACTGAACAATTATAATTACTACACCTCTAAAACATAGCATTAAAAACTGTGATCAAGGCCTGCCACAACTACATTAAAAAAAGGGTCTCGCATAACTTTAATAAAACAAAAGTAGCTCATATCCTATGTAACGTAACGTAAGCACTAAAAAGTCTGTAACAGAAAAACACTATGAAAACAATCCAACATTCTAATGGACTTCAACACTAAAGGGCTTGAAACTTAATTCCATCTGCTTAGTAACAGTCATTACACAAGTAGGTACCACAATTATTTTAAATTTAACACAACAAAAAAGAACTAAAAACACTGTCTATATATCACTGTCTGGTCTGTGTATGGGCATCTATACACAAATAGACATGTGTGTGTGTGTGTGTGTCAGATAAGGGTCAAACATGATAAGACACTGTGAAAACAGATTCATAACCTTGGAAGGTTCTTGCATTACATGTACCTTTTTCCTGATGGTTATGGAGCAGATGCATTTGCAACTGTAATAAGTTCCTACAAATGATTTATATAAACACACGCACACACACACACACATATATATATATATATATATATATATATATATATATATATGTATATACATACATACATACATACACAGACAGAAACGAAAATGGTGTTACTATTACAAATATTTGAATGAAATTAACAAAATTTGACGGAAATTAGATAAAAGAACCACCTAAAGCTGTTTACCGGCTATCAGCCAATGGTCTTTTAAAGCAAATCTGTAAAATATAAACAGGAGTAAAAATTATCTGTATCACAATTATGCAACACAGGGAGTTTAACATAACCACCCACACATTCCTACATTCTTTAAAACAAAGAAAAGCAGCAAGCTAAATGTTATTACCTAGCAACATCAATTAGATTCTATTCAAAATCTGTTTTGCATTAAGTGAAAGATTCTTTCTGGCATCTCCTTGGCAAAATGAATAGGTACACATTGCTCATATGCATCACCAAAATATACTGCCTTTTACCTAAATGTACATGAGGAGGTTGTAAGGGGAAATTCAATGACCAGTACAAAGACAGATAATAGGCACATGAAATCACACAAACATGTTCTACTTGGTGCTTCTGTGCTACAAACTGTGTCCCTAAAACATCTGTTATGGATACCATTGAGCAACTTAAAAACGTGTAAATGCATTTACATAAAATCACTATTACTAGAGTTACAAATACATCTTTCAGTTTTATGACTCTTACGGTTATACAAAATTCTAACAGGTACAGTGAAAATATGAAAAATATACAATAACTAATGGAACTTCAAGTAAATATAACTTTTATTGTGACTGACAGTCTCTACAACATACCCATTCTGAGCGCCACAAACTATTACCTGGCACTCTATAACATCCGGAAACAACTTTCAGACGTTCTCTTGTTAAAACAAAGTTAAACAGGAAAAGAACACCCAACAGTTCATATCTTTCAAATGCCCAGATTTTTGCTTTATATTTTTAGTCTTTTCCTTATAAAATATATGGTTTTCTGGCAAATCACTGAGGACTGAACTCATGAAATAACAGAAATTTGTGTTTCAGACTTCCTTCAGAAAATGCATGCTGCCACAAATCCTTTTATTCTAACAATTTTGTAAGTTTATAAGTCCAATATTT